>NW_027098851.1:0-191105 GCF_037042795.1 Molothrus aeneus
GAGAATCGGCGAGCGGCAGCTTCCCAAAGGCGAAGATGCAAGCTGCAGCACGCAGGCACAGTGTGGTGGCAGCCTTCAGACTTAGAGAAAACAGTACTTTACCACTCTCCTGCCTTTTCCATGGTTATTCTATTGGAAAAGAACGAGTTTTGGACAACTACCTTTCATTCTTGCCAAACTCTTTGCAGACCCCCGTGCAAGCTTTAGAACAAGATTTTGGATGTTTTCTTTCCTGGCAGAGTTTCTCCTTGCAAGATATGGTGGAAAAGCTTTTTGCTGAGTGTAGAGCGGCAAGACACGCAGAAGACGCAGATACGCAGCTCTCCGAAGCTAAGTGCCGGTCCCGGGCTTCTTTCGGCACAAACCGCTCTCCGGAGCTCCCTGCGCTCGCCACAATGCTCTGTGTGCGAAGAAGCCGCTTCTTCGCCTCCGGGAGAATCGGCGAGCGGCAGCTTCCCAAAGGCGAAGATGCAAGCTGCAGCACACAGGCACAGTGTGGGCAGCCTTCAGACTTAGAGAAAACAGTACTTTACCACTCTCCTGCCTTTTCCATGGTTATTCTATTGGAAAAGAACGAGTTTTGGACAACTACCTTTCATTCTTGCCAAACTCTTTGCAGACCCCCGTGCAAGCTTTAGAACAAGATTTTGGATGTTTTCTTTCCTGGCAGAGTTTCTCCTTGCAAGATATGGTGGAAAAGCTTTTAGCTGAGTGTAGAGCGGCAAGACACGCAGAAGACGCAGATACGCAGCTCTCCGAAGCTAAGTGCCGGTCCCGGGCTTCTTTCGGCACAAACCGCTCTCAGGAGCTCCCTGCGCTCGCCACAATGCTCTGTGTGCGAAGAAGCCGCTTCTTCGCCTCCGGGAGAATCGGCGAGCGGCAGCTTCCCAAAGGCGAAGATGCAAGCTGCAGCACACAGGCACAGTGTGGGCAGCCTTCAGACTTAGAGAAAACAGTACTTTACCACTCTCCTGCCTTTTCCATGGTTATTCTATTGGAAAAGAACGAGTTTTGGACAACTACCTTTCATTCTTGCCAAACTCTTTGCAGACCCCCGTGCAAGCTTTAGAACAAGATTTTGGATGTTTTCTTTCCTGGCAGAGTTTCTCCTTGCAAGATATGGTGGAAAAGCTTTTTGCTGAGTGTAGAGCGGCAAGACACGCAGAAGACGCAGATACGCAGCTCTCCGAAGCTAAGTGCCGGTCCCGGGCTTCTTTCGGCACAAACCGCTCTCAGGAGCTCCCTGCGCTCGCCACAATGCTCTGTGTGCGAAGAAGCCGCTTCTTCGCCTCCGGGAGAATCGGCGAGCGGCAGCTTCCCAAAGGCGAAGATGCAAGCTGCAGCACACAGGCACAGTGTGGGCAGCCTTCAGACTTAGAGAAAACAGTACTTTACCACTCTCCTGCCTTTTCCATGGTTATTCTATTGGAAAAGAACGAGTTTTGGACAACTACCTTTCATTCTTGCCAAACGCTTTGCAGACCCCCTTGCAAGCTTTAGAAGAAGATTTTGGATGTTTTCTTTCCTGGCAGAGTTTCTCCTTGCAAGATATGGTGGAAAAGCTTTTTGCTGAGTGTAGAGCGGCAAGACACGCAGAAGACGCAGATACGCAGCTCTCCGAAGCTAAGTGCCGGTCCCGGGCTTCTTTCGGCACAAACCGCTCTCAGGAGCTCCCTGCGCTCGCCACAATGCTCTGTGTGCGAAGAAGCCGCTTCTTCGCCTCCGGGAGAATCGGCGAGCGGCAGCTTCCCAAAGGCGAAGATGCAAGCTGCAGCACACAGGCACAGTGTGGGCAGCATTCAGACTTAGAGAAAACAGTACTTTACCACTCTCCTGCCTTTTCCATGGTTATTCTATTGGAAAAGAACGAGTTTTGGACAACTACCTTTCATTCTTGCCAAACTCTTTGCAGACCCCCGTGCAAGCTTTAGAACAAGATTTTGGATGTTTTCTTTCCTGGCAGAGTTTCTCCTTGCAAGATATGGTGGAAAAGCTTTTTGCTGAGTGTAGAGCGGCAAGACACGCAGAAGACGCAGATACGCAGCTCTCCGAAGCTAAGTGCCGGTCCCGGGCTTCTTTCGGCACAAACCGCTCTCAGGAGCTCCCTGCGCTCGCCACAATGCTCTGTGTGCGAAGAAGCCGCTTCTTCGCCTCCTGGAGAATCGGCGAGCGGCAGCTTCCCAAAGGCGAAGATGCAAGCTGCAGCACACAGGCACAGTGTGGGCAGCCTTCAGACTTAGAGAAAACAGTACTTTACCACTCTCCTGCCTTTTCCATGGTTATTCTATTGGAAAAGAACGAGTTTTGGACAACTACCTTTCATTCTTGCCAAACTCTTTGCAGACCCCCGTGCAAGCTTTAGAACAAGATTTTGGATGTTTTCTTTCCTGGCAGAGTTTCTCCTTGCAAGATATGGTGGAAAAGCTTTTTGCTGAGTGTAGAGCGGCAAGACACGCAGAAGACGCAGATACGCAGCTCTCCGAAGCTAAGTGCCGGTCCCGGGCTTCTTTCGGCACAAACCGCTCTCAGGAGCTCCCTGCGCTCGCCACAATGCTCTGTGTGCGAAGAAGCCGCTTCTTCGCCTCCGGGAGAATCGGCGAGCGGCAGCTTCCCAAAGGCGAAGATGCAAGCTGCAGCACACAGGCACAGTGTGGGCAGCCTTCAGACTTAGAGAAAACAGTACTTTACCACTCTCCTGCCTTTTCCATGGTTATTCTATTGGAAAAGAACGAGTTTTGGACAACTACCTTTCATTCTTGCCAAACTCTTTGCAGACCCCCGTGCAAGCTTTAGAACAAGATTTTGGATGTTTTCTTTCCTGGCAGAGTTTCTCCTTGCAAGATATGGTGGAAAAGCTTTTGGCTGAGTGTAGAGCGGCAAGACACGCAGAAGACGCAGATACGCAGCTCTCCGAAGCTAAGTGCCGGTCCCGGGCTTCTTTCGGCACAAACCGCTCTCCGGAGCTCCCTGCGCTCGCCACAATGCTCTGTGTGCGAAGAAGCCGCTTCTTCGCCTCCGGGAGAATCGGCGAGCGGCAGCTTCCCAAAGGCGAAGATGCAAGCTGCAGCACACAGGCACAGTGTGGGCAGCCTTCAGACTTAGAGAAAACAGTACTTTACCACTCTCCTGCCTTTTCCATGGTTATTCTATTGGAAAAGAACGAGTTTTGGACAACTACCTTTCATTCTTGCCAAACTCTTTGCAGACCCCCGTGCAAGCTTTAGAACAAGATTTTGGATGTTTTCTTTCCTGGCAGAGTTTCTCCTTGCAAGATATGGTGGAAAAGCTTTTTGCTGAGTGTAGAGCGGCAAGACACGCAGAAGACGCAGATACGCAGCTCTCCGAAGCTAAGTGCCGGTCCCGGGCTTCTTTCGGCACAAACCGCTCTCCGGAGCTCCCTGCGCTCGCCACAATGCTCTGTGTGCGAAGAAGCCGCTTCTTCGCCTCCGGGAGAATCGGCGAGCGGCAGCTTCCCAAAGGCGGAGATGCAAGCTGCAGCACGCAGGCACAGTGTGGGCAGCCTTCAGACTTCGAGAAAACAGTACTTTACCACTCTCCTGCCTTTTCCATGGTTATTCTATTGGAAAAGAACGAGTTTTGGACAACTACCTTTCATTCTTGCCAAACTCTTTGCAGACCCCCGTGCAAGCTTTAGAACAAGATTTTGGATGTTTTCTTTCCTGGCAGAGTTTCTCCTTGCAAGATATGGTGGAAAAGCTTTTTGCTGAGTGTAGAGCGGCAAGACACGCAGAAGACGCAGATACGCAGCTCTCCGAAGCTAAGTGCCGGTCCCGGGCTTCTTTCGGCACAAACCGCTCTCAGGAGCTCCCTGCGCTCGCCACAATGCTCTGTGTGCGAAGAAGCCGCTTCTTCGCCTCCGGGAGAATCGGCGAGCGGCAGCTTCCCAAAGGCGAAGATGCAAGCTGCAGCACACAGGCACAGTGTGGGCAGCCTTCAGACTTAGAGAAAACAGTACTTTACCACTCTCCTGCCTTTTCCATGGTTATTCTATTGGAAAAGAACCAGTTTTGGACAACTACCTTTCATTCTTGCCAAACTCTTTGCAGACCCCCGTGCAAGCTTTAGAAGAAGATTTTGGATGTTTTCTTTCCTGGCAGAGTTTCTCCTTGCAAGATATGGTGGAAAAGCTTTTTGCTGAGTGTAGAGCGGCAAGACACGCAGAAGACGCAGATACGCAGCTCTCCGAAGCTAAGTGCCGGTCCCGGGCTTCTTTCGGCACAAACCGCTCTCAGGAGCTCCCTGCGCTCGCCACAATGCTCTGTGTGCGAAGAAGCCGCTTCTTCGCCTCCGGGAGAATCGGCGAGCGGCAGCTTCCCAAAGGCGAAGATGCAAGCTGCAGCACGCAGGCACAGTGTGGGCAGCCTTCAGACTTAGAGAAAACAGTACTTTACCACTCTCCTGCCTTTTCCATGGTTATTCTATTGGAAAAGAACGAGTTTTGGACAACTACCTTTCATTCTTGCCAAACTCTTTGCAGACCCCCTTGCAAGCTTTAGAAGAAGATTTTGGATGTTTTCTTTCCTGGCAGAGTTTCTCCTTGCAAGATATGGTGGAAAAGCTTTTTGCTGAGTGTAGAGCGGCAAGACACGCAGAAGACGCAGATACGCAGCTCTCCGAAGCTAAGTGCCGGTCCCGGGCTTCTTTCGGCACAAACCGCTCTCAGGAGCTCCCTGCGCTCGCCACAATGCTCTGTGTGCGAAGAAGCCGCTTCTTCGCCTCCGGGAGAATCGGCGAGCGGCAGCTTCCCAAAGGCGAAGATGCAAGCTGCAGCACGCAGGCACAGTGTGGGCAGCCTTCAGACTTAGAGAAAACAGTACTTTACCACTCTCCTGCCTTTTCCATGGTTATTCTATTGGAAAAGAACGAGTTTTGGACAACTACCTTTCATTCTTGCCAAACTCTTTGCAGACCCCCGTGCAAGCTTTAGTACAAGATTTTGGATGTTTTCTTTCCTGGCAGAGTTTCTCCTTGCAAGATATGCTGGAAAAGCTTTTTGCTGAGTGTAGAGCGGCAAGACACGCAGAAGACGCAGATACGCAGCTCTCCGAAGCTAAGTGCCGGTCCCGGGCTTCTTTCGGCACAAACCGCTCTCAGGAGCTCCCTGCGCTCGCCACAATGCTCTGTGTGCGAAGAAGCCGCTTCTTCGCCTCCGGGAGAATCGGCGAGCGGCAGCTTCCCAAAGGCGAAGATGCAAGCTGCAGCACACAGGCACAGTGTGGGCAGCCTTCAGACTTAGAGAAAACAGTACTTTACCACTCTCCTGCCTTTTCCATGGTTATTCTATTGGAAAAGAACGAGTTTTGGACAACTACCTTTCATTCTGCCAAACGCTTTGCAGACCCCCTTGCAAGCTTTAGAACAAGATTTTGGATGTTTTCTTTCCTGGCAGAGTTTCTCCTTGCAAGATATGGTGGAAAAGCTTTTTGCTGAGTGTAGAGCGGCAAGACACGCAGAAGACGCAGATACGCAGCTCTCCGAAGCTAAGTGCCGGTCCCGGGCTTCTTTCGGCACAAACCGCTCTCAGGAGCTCCCTGCGCTCGCCACAATGCTGTGTGTGCGAAGAAGCCGCTTCTTCGCCTCCGGGAGAATCGGCGAGCGGCAGCTTCCCAAAGGCGAAGATGCAAGCTGCAGCACACAGGCACAGTGTGGGCAGCCTTCAAACTTAGAGAAAACAGTACTTTACCACTCTCCTGCCTTTTCCATGGTTATTCTATTGGAAAAGAACGAGTTTTGGACAACTACCTTTCATTCTTGCCAAACGCTTTGCAGACCCCCGTGCAAGCTTTAGAAGAAGATTTTGGATGTTTTCTTTCCTGGCAGAGTTTCTCCTTGCAAGATATGGTGGAAAAGCTTTTTGCTGAGTGTAGAGCGGCAAGACACGCAGAAGACGCAGATACGCAGCTCTCCGAAGCTAAGTGCCGGTCCCGGGCTTCTTTCGGCACAAACCGCTCTCAGGAGCTCCCTGCGCTCGCCACAATGCTCTGTGTGCGAAGAAGCCGCTTCTTCGCCTCCGGGAGAATCGGCGAGCGGCAGCTTCCCAAAGGCGAAGATGCAAGCTGCAGCACACAGGCACAGTGTGGGCAGCCTTCAGACTTAGAGAAAACAGTACTTTACCACTCTCCTGCCTTTTCCATGGTTATTCTATTGGAAAAGAACGAGTTTTGGACAACTACCTTTCATTCTTGCCAAACTCTTTGCAGACCTCCGTGCAAGCTTTAGAACAAGATTTTGGATGTTTTCTTTCCTGGCAGAGTTTCTCCTTGCAAGATATGGTGGAAAAGCTTTTTGCTGAGTGTAGAGCGGCAAGACACGCAGAAGACGCAGATACGCAGCTCTCCGAAGCTAAGTGCCGGTCCCGGGCTTCTTTCGGCACAAACCGCTCTCAGGAGCTCCCTGCGCTCGCCACAATGCTCTGTGTGCGAAGAAGCCGCTTCTTCGCCTCCGGGAGATTCGGCGAGCGGCAGCTTCCCAAAGGCGAAGATGCAAGCTGCAGCACGCAGGCACAGTGTGGGCAGCCTTCAGACTTAGAGAAAACAGTACTTTACCACTCTCCTGCCTTTTCCATGGTTATTCTATTGGAAAAGAACGAGTTTTGGACAACTACCTTTCATTCTTGCCAAACTCTTTGCAGACCCCCTTGCAAGCTTTAGAACAAGATTTTGGATGTTTTCTTTCCTGGCAGAGTTTCTCCTTGCAAGATATGGTGGAAAAGCTTTTTGCTGAGTGTAGAGCGGCAAGACACGCAGAAGACGCAGATACGCAGCTCTCCGAAGCTAAGTGCCGGTCCCGGGCTTCTTTCGGCACAAACCGCTCTCAGGAGCTCCCTGCGCTCGCCACAATGCTCTGTGTGCGAAGAAGCCGCTTCTTCGCCTCCGGGAGAATCGGCGAGCGGCAGCTTCCCAAAGGCGAAGATGCAAGCTGCAGCACACAGGCACAGTGTGGGCAGCCTTCAGACTTAGAGAAAACAGTACTTTACCACTCTCCTGCCTTTTCCATGGTTATTCTATTGGAAAAGAACCAGTTTTGGACAACTACCTTTCATTCTTGCCAAACTCTTTGCAGACCCCCGTGCAAGCTTTAGAAGAAGATTTTGGATGTTTTCTTTCCTGGCAGAGTTTCTCCTTGCAAGATATGGTGGAAAAGCTTTTTGCTGAGTGTAGAGCGGCAAGACACGCAGAAGACGCAGATACGCAGCTCTCCGAAGCTAAGTGCCGGTCCCGGGCTTCTTTCGGCACAAACCGCTCTCAGGAGCTCCCTGCGCTCGCCACAATGCTCTGTGTGCGAAGAAGCCGCTTCTTCGCCTCCGGGAGAATCGGCGAGCGGCAGCTTCCCAAAGGCGAAGATGCAAGCTGCAGCACGCAGGCACAGTGTGGGCAGCCTTCAGACTTAGAGAAAACAGTACTTTACCACTCTCCTGCCTTTTCCATGGTTATTCTATTGGAAAAGAACGAGTTTTGGACAACTACCTTTCATTCTTGCCAAACTCTTTGCAGACCCCCTTGCAAGCTTTAGAAGAAGATTTTGGATGTTTTCTTTCCTGGCAGAGTTTCTCCTTGCAAGATATGGTGGAAAAGCTTTTTGCTGAGTGTAGAGCGGCAAGACACGCAGAAGACGCAGATACGCAGCTCTCCGAAGCTAAGTGCCGGTCCCGGGCTTCTTTCGGCACAAACCGCTCTCAGGAGCTCCCTGCGCTCGCCACAATGCTCTGTGTGCGAAGAAGCCGCTTCTTCGCCTCCGGGAGAATCGGCGAGCGGCAGCTTCCCAAAGGCGAAGATGCAAGCTGCAGCACGCAGGCACAGTGTGGGCAGCCTTCAGACTTAGAGAAAACAGTACTTTACCACTCTCCTGCCTTTTCCATGGTTATTCTATTGGAAAAGAACGAGTTTTGGACAACTACCTTTCATTCTTGCCAAACTCTTTGCAGACCCCCGTGCAAGCTTTAGTACAAGATTTTGGATGTTTTCTTTCCTGGCAGAGTTTCTCCTTGCAAGATATGCTGGAAAAGCTTTTTGCTGAGTGTAGAGCGGCAAGACACGCAGAAGACGCAGATACGCAGCTCTCCGAAGCTAAGTGCCGGTCCCGGGCTTCTTTCGGCACAAACCGCTCTCAGGAGCTCCCTGCGCTCGCCACAATGCTCTGTGTGCGAAGAAGCCGCTTCTTCGCCTCCGGGAGAATCGGCGAGCGGCAGCTTCCCAAAGGCGAAGATGCAAGCTGCAGCACACAGGCACAGTGTGGGCAGCCTTCAGACTTAGAGAAAACAGTACTTTACCACTCTCCTGCCTTTTCCATGGTTATTCTATTGGAAAAGAACGAGTTTTGGACAACTACCTTTCATTCTGCCAAACGCTTTGCAGACCCCCTTGCAAGCTTTAGAACAAGATTTTGGATGTTTTCTTTCCTGGCAGAGTTTCTCCTTGCAAGATATGGTGGAAAAGCTTTTTGCTGAGTGTAGAGCGGCAAGACACGCAGAAGACGCAGATACGCAGCTCTCCGAAGCTAAGTGCCGGTCCCGGGCTTCTTTCGGCACAAACCGCTCTCAGGAGCTCCCTGCGCTCGCCACAATGCTGTGTGTGCGAAGAAGCCGCTTCTTCGCCTCCGGGAGAATCGGCGAGCGGCAGCTTCCCAAAGGCGAAGATGCAAGCTGCAGCACACAGGCACAGTGTGGGCAGCCTTCAAACTTAGAGAAAACAGTACTTTACCACTCTCCTGCCTTTTCCATGGTTATTCTATTGGAAAAGAACGAGTTTTGGACAACTACCTTTCATTCTTGCCAAACGCTTTGCAGACCCCCGTGCAAGCTTTAGAAGAAGATTTTGGATGTTTTCTTTCCTGGCAGAGTTTCTCCTTGCAAGATATGGTGGAAAAGCTTTTTGCTGAGTGTAGAGCGGCAAGACACGCAGAAGACGCAGATACGCAGCTCTCCGAAGCTAAGTGCCGGTCCCGGGCTTCTTTCGGCACAAACCGCTCTCAGGAGCTCCCTGCGCTCGCCACAATGCTCTGTGTGCGAAGAAGCCGCTTCTTCGCCTCCGGGAGAATCGGCGAGCGGCAGCTTCCCAAAGGCGAAGATGCAAGCTGCAGCACACAGGCACAGTGTGGGCAGCCTTCAGACTTAGAGAAAACAGTACTTTACCACTCTCCTGCCTTTTCCATGGTTATTCTATTGGAAAAGAACGAGTTTTGGACAACTACCTTTCATTCTTGCCAAACTCTTTGCAGACCTCCGTGCAAGCTTTAGAACAAGATTTTGGATGTTTTCTTTCCTGGCAGAGTTTCTCCTTGCAAGATATGGTGGAAAAGCTTTTTGCTGAGTGTAGAGCGGCAAGACACGCAGAAGACGCAGATACGCAGCTCTCCGAAGCTAAGTGCCGGTCCCGGGCTTCTTTCGGCACAAACCGCTCTCAGGAGCTCCCTGCGCTCGCCACAATGCTCTGTGTGCGAAGAAGCCGCTTCTTCGCCTCCGGGAGATTCGGCGAGCGGCAGCTTCCCAAAGGCGAAGATGCAAGCTGCAGCACGCAGGCACAGTGTGGGCAGCCTTCAGACTTAGAGAAAACAGTACTTTACCACTCTCCTGCCTTTTCCATGGTTATTCTATTGGAAAAGAACGAGTTTTGGACAACTACCTTTCATTCTTGCCAAACTCTTTGCAGACCCCCTTGCAAGCTTTAGAACAAGATTTTGGATGTTTTCTTTCCTGGCAGAGTTTCTCCTTGCAAGATATGGTGGAAAAGCTTTTTGCTGAGTGTAGAGCGGCAAGACACGCAGAAGACGCAGATACGCAGCTCTCCGAAGCTAAGTGCCGGTCCCGGGCTTCTTTCGGCACAAACCGCTCTCAGGAGCTCCCTGCGCTCGCCACAATGCTCTGTGTGCGAAGAAGCCGCTTCTTCGCCTCCGGGAGAATCGGCGAGCGGCAGCTTCCCAAAGGCGAAGATGCAAGCTGCAGCACACAGGCACAGTGTGGGCAGCCTTCAGACTTAGAGAAAACAGTACTTTACCACTCTCCTGCCTTTTCCATGGTTATTCTATTGGAAAAGAACGAGTTTTGGACAACTACCTTTCATTCTTGCCAAACTCTTTGCAGACCCCCGTGCAAGCTTTAGAAGAAGATTTTGGATGTTTTCTTTCCTGGCAGAGTTTCTCCTTGCAAGATATGGTGGAAAAGCTTTTTGCTGAGTGTAGAGCGGCAAGACACGCAGAAGACGCAGATACGCAGCTCTCCGAAGCTAAGTGCCGGTCCCGGGCTTCTTTCGGCACAAACCGCTCTCAGGAGCTCCCTGCGCTCGCCACAATGCTCTGTGTGCGAAGAAGCCGCTTCTTCGCCTCCTGGAGAATCGGCGAGCGGCAGCTTCCCAAAGGCGAAGATGCAAGCTGCAGCACACAGGCACAGTGTGGGCAGCCTTCAGACTTAGAGAAAACAGTACTTTACCACTCTCCTGCCTTTTCCATGGTTATTCTATTGGAAAAGAACGAGTTTTGGACAACTACCTTTCATTCTTGCCAAACTCTTTGCAGACCCCCGTGCAAGCTTTAGAAGAAGATTTTGGATGTTTTCTTTCCTGGCAGAGTTTCTCCTTGCAAGATATGGTGGAAAAGCTTTTTGCTGAGTGTAGAGTGGCAAGACACGCAGAAGACGCAGATACGCAGCTCTCCGAAGCTAAGTGCCGGTCCCGGGCTTCTTTCGGCACAAACCGCTCTCCGGAGCTCCCTGCGCTCGCCACAATGCTCTGTGTGCGAAGAAGCCGCTTCTTCGCCTCCGGGAGAATCGGCGAGCGGCAGCTTCCCAAAGGCGAAGATGCAAGCTGCAGCACACAGGCACAGTGTGGGCAGCCTTCAGACTTAGAGAAAACAGTACTTTACCACTCTCCTGCCTTTTCCATGGTTATTCTATTGGAAAAGAACGAGTTTTGGACAACTACCTTTCATTCTTGCCAAACTCTTTGCAGACCCCCTTGCAAGCTTTAGAACAAGATTTTGGATGTTTTCTTTCCTGGCAGAGTTTCTCCTTGCAAGATATGGTGGAAAAGCTTTTTGCTGAGTGTAGAGTGGCAAGACACGCAGAAGACGCAGATACGCAGCTCTCCGAAGCTAAGTGCCGGTCCCGGGCTTCTTTCGGCACAAACCGCTCTCAGGAGCTCCCTGCGCTCGCCACAATGCTCTGTGTGCGAAGAAGCCGCTTCTTCGCCTCCGGGAGAATCGGCGAGCGGCAGCTTCCCAAAGGCGAAGATGCAAGCTGCAGCACACAGGCACAGTGTGGGCAGCCTTCAGACTTAGAGAAAACAGTACTTTACCACTCTCCTGCCTTTTCCATGGTTATTCTATTGGAAAAGAACGAGTTTTGGACAACTACCTTTCATTCTTGCCAAACTCTTTGCAGACCCCCGTGCAAGCTTTAGAACAAGATTTTGGATGTTTTCTTTCCTGGCAGAGTTTCTCCTTGCAAGATATGGTGGAAAAGCTTTTTGCTGAGTGTAGAGCGGCAAGACACGCAGAAGACGCAGATACGCAGCTCTCCGAAGCTAAGTGCCGGTCCCGGGCTTCTTTCGGCACAAACCGCTCTCAGGAGCTCCCTGCGCTCGCCACAATGCTCTGTGTGCGAAGAAGCCGCTTCTTCGCCTCCTGGAGAATCGGCGAGCGGCAGCTTCCCAAAGGCGAAGATGCAAGCTGCAGCACACAGGCACAGTGTGGGCAGCCTTCAGACTTAGAGAAAACAGTACTTTACCACTCTCCTGCCTTTTCCATGGTTATTCTATTGGAAAAGAACGAGTTTTGGACAACTACCTTTCATTCTTGCCAAACTCTTTGCAGACCCCCGTGCAAGCTTTAGAAGAAGATTTTGGATGTTTTCTTTCCTGGCAGAGTTTCTCCTTGCAAGATATGGTGGAAAAGCTTTTTGCTGAGTGTAGAGTGGCAAGACACGCAGAAGACGCAGATACGCAGCTCTCCGAAGCTAAGTGCCGGTCCCGGGCTTCTTTCGGCACAAACCGCTCTCCGGAGCTCCCTGCGCTCGCCACAATGCTCTGTGTACGAAGAAGCCGCTTCTTCGCCTCCGGGAGAATCGGCGAGCGGCAGCTTCCCAAAGGCGAAGATGCAAGCTGCAGCACACAGGCACAGTGTGGGCAGCCTTCAGACTTAGAGAAAACAGTACTTTACCACTCTCCTGCCTTTTCCATGGTTATTCTATTGGAAAAGAACGAGTTTTGGACAACTACCTTTCATTCTTGCCAAACTCTTTGCAGACCCCCGTGCAAGCTTTAGAACAAGATTTTGGATGTTTTCTTTCCTGGCAGAGTTTCTCCTTGCAAGATATGGTGGAAAAGCTTTTTGCTGAGTGTAGAGCGGCAAGACACGCAGAAGACGCAGATACGCAGCTCTCCGAAGCTAAGTGCCGGTCCCGGGCTTCTTTCGGCACAAACCGCTCTCAGGAGCTCCCTGCGCTCGCCACAATGCTCTGTGTGCGAAGAAGCCGCTTCTTCGCCTCCGGGAGAATCGGCGAGCGGCAGCTTCCCAAAGGCGAAGATGCAAGCTGCAGCACACAGGCACAGTGTGGGCAGCCTTCAGACTTCGAGAAAACAGTACTTTACCACTCTCCTGCCTTTTCCATGGTTATTCTATTGGAAAAGAACGAGTTTTGGACAACTACCTTTCATTCTTGCCAAACTCTTTGCAGACCCCCGTGCAAGCTTTAGAACAAGATTTTGGATGTTTTCTTTCCTGGCAGAGTTTCTCCTTGCAAGATATGGTGGAAAAGCTTTTTGCTGAGTGTAGAGCGGCAAGACACGCAGAAGACGCAGATACGCAGCTCTCCGAAGCTAAGTGCCGGTCCCGGGCTTCTTTCGGCACAAACCGCTCTCAGGAGCTCCCTGCGCTCGCCACAATGCTCTGTGTGCGAAGAAGCCGCTTCTTCGCCTCCGGGAGAATCGGCGAGCGGCAGCTTCCCAAAGGCGAAGATGCAAGCTGCAGCACACAGGCACAGTGTGGGCAGCCTTCAGACTTAGAGAAAACAGTACTTTACCACTCTCCTGCCTTTTCCATGGTTATTCTATTGGAAAAGAACGAGTTTTGGACAACTACCTTTCATTCTTGCCAAACTCTTTGCAGACCCCCGTGCAAGCTTTAGAAGAAGATTTTGGATGTTTTCTTTCCTGGCAGAGTTTCTCCTTGCAAGATATGGTGGAAAAGCTTTTTGCTGAGTGTAGAGCGGCAAGACACGCAGAAGACGCAGATACGCAGCTCTCCGAAGCTAAGTGCCGGTCCCGGGCTTCTTTCGGCACAAACCGCTCTCAGGAGCTCCCTGCGCTCGCCACAATGCTCTGTGTGCGAAGAAGCCGCTTCTTCGCCTCCTGGAGAATCGGCGAGCGGCAGCTTCCCAAAGGCGAAGATGCAAGCTGCAGCACGCAGGCACAGTGTGGGCAGCCTTCAGACTTAGAGAAAACAGTACTTTACCACTCTCCTGCCTTTTCCATGGTTATTCTATTGGAAAAGAACGAGTTTTGGACAACTACCTTTCATTCTTGCCAAACTCTTTGCAGACCCCCGTGCAAACTTTAGAACAAGATTTTGGATGTTTTCTTTCCTGGCAGAGTTTCTCCTTGCAAGATATGGTGGAAAAGCTTTTTACTGAGTGTAGAGCGGCAAGACACGCAGAAGACGCAGATACGCAGCTCTCCGAAGCTAAGTGCCGGTCCCGGGCTTCTTTCGGCACAAACCGCTCTCAGGAGCTCCCTGCGCTCGCCACAATGCTCTGTGTGCGAAGAAGCCGCTTCTTCGCCTCCGGGAGAATCGGCGAGCGGCAGCTTCCCAAAGGCGAAGATGCAAGCTGCAGCACACAGGCACAGTGTGGGCAGCCTTCAGACTTAGAGAAAACAGTACTTTACCACTCTCCTGCCTTTTCCATGGTTATTCTATTGGAAAAGAACGAGTTTTGGACAACTACCTTTCATTCTTGCCAAACTCTTTGCAGACCCCCGTGCAAGCTTTAGAACAAGATTTTGGATGTTTTCTTTCCTGGCAGAGTTTCTCCTTGCAAGATATGGTGGAAAAGCTTTTTGCTGAGTGTAGAGCGGCAAGACACGCAGAAGACGCAGATACGCAGCTCTCCGAAGCTAAGTGCCGGTCCCGGGCTTCTTTCGGCACAAACCGCTCTCAGGAGCTCCCTGCGCTCGCCACAATGCTCTGTGTGCGAAGAAGCCGCTTCTCGCCTCCGGGAGAATCGGCGAGCGGCAGCTTCCCAAAGGCGAAGATGCAAGCTGCAGCACACAGGCACAGTGTGGGCAGCCTTCAGACTTAGAGAAAACAGTACTTTACCACTCTCCTGCCTTTTCCATGGTTATTCTATTGGAAAAGAACGAGTTTTGGACAACTACCTTTCATTCTTGCCAAACGCTTTGCAGACCCCCTTGCAAGCTTTAGAACAAGATTTTGGATGTTTTCTTTCCTGGCAGAGTTTCTCCTTGCAAGATATGGTGGAAAAGCTTTTTGCTGAGTGTAGAGCGGCAAGACACGCAGAAGACGCAGATCCGCAGCTCTCCGAAGCTAAGTGCCGGTCCCGGGCTTCTTTCGGCACAAACCGCTCTCAGGAGCTCCCTGCGCTCGCCACAATGCTCTGTGTGCGAAGAAGCCGCTTCTTCGCCTCCGGGAGAATCGGCGAGCGGCAGCTTCCCAAAGGCGAAGATGCAAGCTGCAGCACACAGGCACAGTGTGGGCAGCCTTCAAACTTAGAGAAAACAGTACTTTACCACTCTCCTGCCTTTTCCATGGTTATTCTATTGGAAAAGAACGAGTTTTGGACAACTACCTTTCATTCTTGCCAAACGCTTTGCAGACCCCCGTGCAAGCTTTAGAAGAAGATTTTGGATGTTTTCTTTCCTGGCAGAGTTTCTCCTTGCAAGATATGGTGGAAAAGGCTTTTTGCTGAGTGTAGAGCGGCAAGACACGCAGAAGACGCAGATACGCAGCTCTCCGAAGCTAAGTGCCGGTCCCGGGCTTCTTTCGGCACAAACCGCTCTCAGGAGCTCCCTGCGCTCGCCACAATGCTCTGTGTGCGAAGAAGCCGCTTCTTCGCCTCCGGGAGAATCGGCGAGCGGCAGCTTCCCAAAGGCGAAGATGCAAGCTGCAGCACACAGGCACAGTGTGGGCAGCCTTCAGACTTAGAGAAAACAGTACTTTACCACTCTCCTGCCTTTTCCATGGTTATTCTATTGGAAAAGAACGAGTTTTGGACAACTACCTTTCATTCTTGCCAAACTCTTTGCAGACCTCCGTGCAAGCTTTAGAACAAGATTTTGGATGTTTTCTTTCCTGGCAGAGTTTCTCCTTGCAAGATATGGTGGAAAAGCTTTTGCTGAGTGTAGAGCGGCAAGACACGCAGAAGACGCAGATACGCAGCTCTCCGAAGCTAAGTGCCGGTCCCGGGCTTCTTTCGGCACAAACCGCTCTCAGGAGCTCCCTGCGCTCGCCACAATGCTCTGTGTGCGAAGAAGCCGCTTCTTCGCCTCCGGGAGAATCGGCGAGCGGCAGCTTCCCAAAGGCGAAGATGCAAGCTGCAGCACGCAGGCACAGTGTGGGCAGCCTTCAGACTTAGAGAAAACAGTACTTTACCACTCTCCTGCCTTTTCCATGGTTATTCTATTGGAAAAGAACGAGTTTGGACAACTACCTTTCATTCTTGCCAAACTCTTTGCAGACCCCCGTGCAAGCTTTAGAACAAGATTTTGGATGTTTTCTTTCCTGGCAGAGTTTCTCCTTGCAAGATATGGTGGAAAAGCTTTTTGCTGAGTGTAGAGCGGCAAGACACGCAGAAGACGCAGATACGCAGCTCTCCGAAGCTAAGTGCCGGTCCCGGGCTTCTTTCGGCACAAACCGCTCTCAGGAGCTCCCTGCGCTCGCCACAATGCTCTGTGTGCGAAGAAGCCGCTTCTTCGCCTCCGGGAGAATCGGCGAGCGGCAGCTTCCCAAAGGCGAAGATGCAAGCTGCACCACACAGGCACAGTGTGGGCAGCCTTCAGACTTAGAGAAAACAGTACTTTACCACTCTCCTGCCTTTTCCATGGTTATTCTATTGGAAAAGAACGAGTTTTGGACAACTACCTTTCATTCTTGCCAAACTCTTTGCAGACCCCCGTGCAAGCTTTAGAACAAGATTTTGGATGTTTTCTTTCCTGGCAGAGTTTCTCCTTGCAAGATATGGTGGAAAAGCTTTTTGCTGAGTGTAGAGCGGCAAGACACGCAGAAGACGCAGATACGCAGCTCTCCGAAGCTAAGTGCCGGTCCCGGGCTTCTTTCGGCACAAACCGCTCTCAGGAGCTCCCTGCGCTCGCCACAATGCTCTGTGTGCGAAGAAGCCGCTTCTTCGCCTCCTGGAGAATCGGCGAGCGGCAGCTTCCCAAAGGCGAAGATGCAAGCTGCAGCACACAGGCACAGTGTGGGCAGCCTTCAGACTTAGAGAAAACAGTACTTTACCACTCTCCTGCCTTTTCCATGGTTATTCTATTGGAAAAGAACGAGTTTTGGACAACTACCTTTCATTCTTGCCAAACTCTTTGCAGACCCCCGTGCAAGCTTTAGAACAAGATTTTGGATGTTTTCTTTCCTGGCAGAGTTTCTCCTTGCAAGATATGGTGGAAAAGCTTTTTTGCTGAGTGTAGAGCGGCAAGACACGCAGAAGACGCAGATACGCAGCTCTCCGAAGCTAAGTGCCGGTCCCGGGCTTCTTTCGGCACAAACCGCTCTCCGGAGCTCCCTGCGCTCGCCACAATGCTCTGTGTGCGAAGAAGCCGCTTCTTCGCCTCCGGGAGAATCGGCGAGCGGCAGCTTCCCAAAGGCGAAGATGCAAGCTGCACCACACAGGCACAGTGTGGGCAGCCTTCAGACTTAGAGAAAACAGTACTTTACCACTCTCCTGCCTTTTCCATGGTTATTCTATTGGAAAAGAACGAGTTTTGGACAACTACCTTTCATTCTTGCCAAACTCTTTGCAGACCCCCGTGCAAGCTTTAGAAGAAGATTTTGGATGTTTTCTTTCCTGGCAGAGTTTCTCCTTGCAAGATATGGTGGGAAAAGCTTTTTGCTGAGTGTAGAGCGGCAAGACACGCAGAAGACGCAGATACGCAGCTCTCCGAAGCTAAGTGCCGGTCCCGGGCTTCTTTCGGCACAAACCGCTCTCAGGAGCTCCCTGCGCTCGCCACAATGCTCTGTGTGCGAAGAAGCCGCTTCTTCGCCTCCGGGAGAATCGGCGAGCGGCAGCTTCCCAAAGGCGAAGATGCAAGCTGCAGCACACAGGCACAGTGTGGGCAGCCTTCAGACTTAGAGAAAACAGTACTTTACCACTCTCCTGCCTTTTCCATGGTTATTCTATTGGAAAAGAACGAGTTTTGGACAACTACCTTTCATTCTTGCCAAACTCTTTGCAGACCCCCGTGCAAGCTTTAGAACAAGATTTTGGATGTTTTCTTTCCTGGCAGAGTTTCTCCTTGCAAGATATGGTGGAAAAGCTTTTTGCTGAGTGTAGAGCGGCAAGACACGCAGAAGACGCAGATACGCAGCTCTCCGAAGCTAAGTGCCGGTCCCGGGCTTCTTTCGGCACAAACCGCTCTCAGGAGCTCCCTGCGCTCGCCACAATGCTCTGTGTGCGAAGAAGCCGCTTCTTCGCCTCCGGGAGAATCGGCGAGCGGCAGCTTCCCAAAGGCGAAGATGCAAGCTGCAGCACACAGGCACAGTGTGGGCAGCCTTCAGACTTAGAGAAAACAGTACTTTACCACTCTCCTGCCTTTTCCATGGTTATTCTATTGGAAAAGAACGAGTTTTGGACAACTACCTTTCATTCTTGCCAAACTCTTTGCAGACCCCCGTGCAAGCTTTAGAAGAAGATTTTGGATGTTTTCTTTCCTGGCAGAGTTTCTCCTTGCAAGATATGGTGGAAAAGCTTTTTGCTGAGTGTAGAGCGGCAAGACACGCAGAAGACGCAGATACGCAGCTCTCCGAAGCTAAGTGCCGGTCCCGGGCTTCTTTCGGCACAAACCGCTCTCCGGAGCTCCCTGCGCTCGCCACAATGCTCTGTGTGCGAAGAAGCCGCTTCTTCGCCTCCGGGAGAATCGGCGAGCGGCAGCTTCCCAAAGGCGAAGATGCAAGCTGCACCACACAGGCACAGTGTGGGCAGCCTTCAGACTTAGAGAAAACAGTACTTTACCACTCTCCTGCCTTTTCCATGGTTATTCTATTGGAAAAGAACGAGTTTTGGACAACTACCTTTCATTCTTGCCAAACTCTTTGCAGACCCCCGTGCAAGCTTTAGAACAAGATTTTGAATGTTTTCTTTCCTGGCAGAGTTTCTCCTTGCAAGATATGGTGGAAAAGCTTTTTGCTGAGTGTAGAGCGGCAAGACACGCAGAAGACGCAGATACGCAGCTCTCCGAAGCTAAGTGCCGGTCCCGGGCTTCTTTCGGCACAAACCGCTCTCAGGAGCTCCCTGCGCTCGCCACAATGCTCTGTGTGCGAAGAAGCCGCTTCTTCGCCTCGGGAGAATCGGCGAGCGGCAGCTTCCCAAAGGCGAAGATGCAAGCTGCAGCACACAGGCACAGTGTGGGCAGCCTTCAGACTTAGAGAAAACAGTACTTTACCACTCTCCTGCCTTTTCCATGTTATTCTATTGGAAAAGAACGAGTTTTGGACAACTACCTTTCATTCTTGCCAAACTCTTTGCAGACCCCCGTGCAAGCTTTAGAACAAGATTTTGGATGTTTTCTTTCCTGGCAGAGTTTCTCCTTGCAAGATATGGTGGAAAAGCTTTTTGCTGAGTGTAGAGCGGCAAGACACGCAGAAGACGCAGATACGCAGCTCTCCGAAGCTAAGTGCCGGTCCCGGGCTTCTTTCGGCACAAACCGCTCTCAGGAGCTCCCTGCGCTCGCCACAATGCTCTGTGTGCGAAGAAGCCGCTTCTTCGCCTCCTGGAGAATCGGCGAGCGGCAGCTTCCCAAAGGCGAAGATGCAAGCTGCAGCACGCAGGCACAGTGTGGGCAGCCTTCAGACTTAGAGAAAACAGTACTTTACCACTCTCCTGCCTTTTCCATGGTTATTCTATTGGAAAAGAACGAGTTTTGGACAACTACCTTTCATTCTTGCCAAACTCTTTGCAGACCCCCGTGCAAGCTTTAGAAGAAGATTTTGGATGTTTTCTTCCTGGCAGAGTTTCTCCTTGCAAGATATGGTGGAAAAGCTTTTTGCTGAGTGTAGAGCGGCAAGACACGCAGAAGACGCAGATACGCAGCTCTCCGAAGCTAAGTGCCGGTCCCGGGCTTCTTTCGGCACAAACCGCTCTCAGGAGCTCCCTGCGCTCGCCACAATGCTCTGTGTGCGAAGAAGCCGCTTCTTCGCCTCCGGGAGAATCGGCGAGCGGCAGCTTCCCAAAGGCGAAGATGCAAGCTGCAGCACACAGGCACAGTGTGGGCAGCCTTCAGACTTAGAGAAAACAGTACTTTACCACTCTCCTGCCTTTTCCATGGTTATTCTATTGGAAAAGAACGAGTTTTGGACAACTACCTTTCATTCTTGCCAAACGCTTTGCAGACCCCCTTGCAAGCTTTAGAACAAGATTTTGGATGTTTTCTTTCCTGGCAGAGTTTCTCCTTGCAAGATATGGTGGAAAAGCTTTTTGCTGAGTGTAGAGCGGCAAGACACGCAGAAGACGCAGATACGCAGCTCTCCGAAGCTAAGTGCCGGTCCCGGGCTTCTTTCGGCACAAACCGCTCTCAGGAGCTCCCTGCGCTCGCCACAATGCTCTGTGTGCGAAG
Organism: Molothrus aeneus; assembly: GCF_037042795.1. Classification (NCBI taxonomy): domain Eukaryota; kingdom Metazoa; phylum Chordata; class Aves; order Passeriformes; family Icteridae; genus Molothrus; species Molothrus aeneus. The sequence continues at coordinate 19,803 of NW_027098851.1, forward strand.
AAGCCGCTTCTTCGCCTCCGGGAGAATCGGCGAGCGGCAGCTTCCCAAAGGCGAAGATGCAAGCTGCAGCACACAGGCACAGTGTGGGCAGCCTTCAGACTTAGAGAAAACAGTACTTTACCACTCTCCTGCCTTTTCCATGGTTATTCTATTGGAAAAGAACGAGTTTTGGACAACTACCTTTCATTCTTGCCAAACTCTTTGCAGACCCCCGTGCAAGCTTTAGAACAAGATTTTGGATGTTTTCTTTCCTGGCAGAGTTTCTCCTTGCAAGATATGGTGGAAAAGCTTTTTGCTGAGTGTAGAGCGGCAAGACACGCAGAAGACGCAGATACGCAGCTCTCCGAAGCTAAGTGCCGGTCCCGGGCTTCTTTCGGCACAAACCGCTCTCAGGAGCTCCCTGCGCTCGCCACAATGCTCTGTGTGCGAAGAAGCCGCTTCTTCGCCTCCGGGAGAATCGGCGAGCGGCAGCTTCCCAAAGGCGAAGATGCAAGCTGCAGCACACAGGCACAGTGTGGGCAGCCTTCAGACTTAGAGAAAACAGTACTTTACCACTCTCCTGCCTTTTCCATGGTTATTCTATTGGAAAAGAACGAGTTTTGGACAACTACCTTTCATTCTTGCCAAACTCTTTGCAGACCCCCGTGCAAGCTTTAGAACAAGATTTTGGATGTTTTCTTTCCTGGCAGAGTTTCTCCTTGCAAGATATGGTGAAAAGCTTTTTGCTGAGTGTAGAGCGGCAAGACACGCAGAAGACGCAGATACGCAGCTCTCCGAAGCTAAGTGCCGGTCCCGGGCTTCTTTCGGCACAAACCGCTCTCAGGAGCTCCCTGCGCTCGCCACAATGCTCTGTGTGCGAAGAAGCCGCTTCTTTGCCTCCGGGAGAATCGGCGAGCGGCAGCTTCCCAAAGGCGAAGATGCAAGCTGCAGCACGCAGGCACAGTGGTGGGCAGCCTTCAGACTTAGAGAAAACAGTACTTTACCACTCTCCTGCCTTTTCCATGGTTATTCTATTGGAAAAGAACGAGTTTTGGACAACTACCTTTCATTCTTGCCAAACTCTTTGCAGACCCCCTTGCAAGCTTTAGAACAAGATTTTGGATGTTTTCTTTCCTGGCAGAGTTTCTCCTTGCAAGATATGGTGGAAAAGCTTTTTGCTGAGTGTAGAGCGGCAAGACACGCAGGAAGACGCAGATACGCAGCCTCCGAAGCTAAGTGCCGGTCCCGGGCTTCTTTCGGCACAAACCGCTCTCAGGAGCTCCCTGCGCTCGCCACAATGCTCTGTGTGCGAAGAAGCCGGCTTCTTCGCCTCCGGGAGAATCGGCGAGCGGCAGCTTCCCAAAGGCGAAGATGCAAGCTGCAGCACACAGGCACAGTGTGGTGGGCAGCCTTCAGACTTAGAGAAAACAGTACTTTACCACTCTCCTGCCTTTTCCATGGTTATTCTATTGGAAAAGAACGAGTTTTGGACAACTACCTTTCATTCTTGCCAAACTCTTTGCAGACCCCCGTGCAAGCTTTAGAACAAGATTTTGGATGTTTTCTTTCCTGGCAGAGTTTCTCCTTGCAAGATATGGTGGAAAAGCTTTTTGCTGAGTGTAGAGCGGCAAGACACGCAGAAGACGCAGATACGCAGCTCTCCGAAGCTAAGTGCCGGTCCCGGGCTTCTTTCGGCACAAACCGCTCTCCGGAGCTCCCTGCGCTCGCCACAATGCTCTGTGTGCGAAGAAGCCGCTTCTTCGCCTCCGGGAGAATCGGCGAGCGGCAGCTTCCCAAAGGCGAAGATGCAAGCTGCAGCACACAGGCACAGTGTGGGCAGCCTTCAGACTTAGAGAAAACAGTACTTTACCACTCTCCTGCCTTTTCCATGGTTATTCTATTGGAAAAGAACGAGTTTTGGACAACTACCTTTCATTCTTGCCAAACTCTTTGCAGACCCCCGTGCAAGCTTTAGAACAAGATTTTGGATGTTTTCTTTCCTGGCAGAGTTTCTCCTTGCAAGATATGGTGGAAAAGCTTTTTGCTGAGTGTAGAGCGGCAAGACACGCAGAAGACGCAGATACGCAGCTCTCCGAAGCTAAGTGCCGGTCCCGGGCTTCTTTCGGCACAAACCGCTCTCAGGAGCTCCCTGCGCTCGCCACAATGCTCTGTGTGCGAAGAAGCCGCTTCTTCGCCTCCGGGAGAATCGGCGAGCGGCAGCTTCCCAAAGGCGAAGATGCAAGCTGCAGCACACAGGCACAGTGTGGGCAGCCTTCAGACTTAGAGAAAACAGTACTTTACCACTCTCCTGCCTTTTCCATGGTTATTCTATTGGAAAAGAACGAGTTTTGGACAACTACCTTTCATTCTTGCCAAACTCTTTGCAGACCCCCGTGCAAGCTTAGAACAAGATTTTGGATGTTTTCTTTCCTGGCAGAGTTTCTCCTTGCAAGATATGGTGGAAAAGCTTTTTGCTGAGTGTAGAGCGGCAAGACACGCAGAAGACGCAGATACGCAGCTCTCCGAAGCTAAGTGCCGGTCCCGGGCTTCTTTCGGCACAAACCGCTCTCAGGAGCTCCCTGCGCTCGCCACAATGCTCTGTGTGCGAAGAAGCCGCTTCTTCGCCTCCGGGAGAATCGGCGACCGGCAGCTTCCCAAAGGCGAAGATGCAAGCTGCAGCACGCAGGCACAGTGTGGGCAGCCTTCAGACTTCGAGAAAACAGTACTTTACCACTCTCCTGCCTTTTCCATGGTTATTCTATTGGAAAAGAACGAGTTTTGGACAACTACCTTTCATTCTTGCCAAACTCTTTGCAGACCCCCGTGCAAACTTTAGAACAAGATTTTGGATGTTTTCTTTCCTGGCAGAGTTTCTCCTTGCAAGATATGGTGGAAAAGCTTTTTACTGAGTGTAGAGCGGCAAGACACGCAGAAGACGCAGATACGCAGCTCTCCGAAGCTAAGTGCCGGTCCCGGGCTTCTTTCGGCACAAACCGCTCTCAGGAGCTCCCTGCGCTCGCCACAATGCTCTGTGTGCGAAGAAGCCGCTTCTTCGCCTCCGGGAGAATCGGCGAGCGGCAGCTTCCCAAAGGCGAAGATGCAAGCTGCAGCACACAAGCACAGTGTGGGCAGCCTTCAGACTTAGAGAAAACAGTACTTTACCACTCTCCTGCCTTTTCCATGGTTATTCTATTGGAAAAGAACCAGTTTTGGACAACTACCTTTCATTCTTGCCAAACTCTTTGCAGACCCCCGTGCAAGCTTTAGAAGAAGATTTTGGATGTTTTCTTTCCTGGCAGAGTTTCTCCTTGCAAGATATGGTGGAAAAGCTTTTGGCTGAGTGTAGAGCGGCAAGACACGCAGAAGACGCAGATACGCAGCTCTCCGAAGCTAAGTGCCGGTCCCGGGCTTCTTTCGGCACAAACCGCTCTCAGGAGCTCCCTGCGCTCGCCACAATGCTCTGTGTGCGAAGAAGCCGCTTCTTCGCCTCCGGGAGAATCGGCGAGCGGCAGCTTCCCAAAGGCGAAGATGCAAGCTGCAGCACACAGGCACAGTGTGGGCAGCCTTCAGACTTAGAGAAAACAGTACTTTACCACTCTCCTGCCTTTTCCATGGTTATTCTATTGGAAAAGAACGAGTTTTGGACAACTACCTTTCATTCTTGCCAAACTCTTTGCAGACCCCCGTGCAAGCTTTAGAACAAGATTTTGGATGTTTTCTTTCCTGGCAGAGTTTCTCCTTGCAAGATATGGTGGAAAAGCTTTTTGCTGAGTGTAGAGCGGCAAGACACGCAGAAGACGCAGATACGCAGCTCTCCGAAGCTAAGTGCCGGTCCCGGGCTTCTTTCGGCACAAACCGCTCTCAGGAGCTCCCTGCGCTCGCCACAATGCTCTGTGTGCGAAGAAGCCGCTTCTTCGCCTCCTGGAGAATCGGCGAGCGGCAGCTTCCCAAAGGCGAAGATGCAAGCTGCAGCACACAGGCACAGTGTGGGCAGCCTTCAGACTTAGAGAAAACAGTACTTTACCACTCTCCTGCCTTTTCCATGGTTATTCTATTGGAAAAGAACGAGTTTTGGACAACTACCTTTCATTCTTGCCAAACTCTTTGCAGACCCCCGTGCAAGCTTTAGAACAAGATTTTGGATGTTTTCTTTCCTGGCAGAGTTTCTCCTTGCAAGATATGGTGGAAAAGCTTTTTGCTGAGTGTAGAGCGGCAAGACACGCAGAAGACGCAGATACGCAGCTCTCCGAAGCTAAGTGCCGGTCCCGGGCTTCTTTCGGCACAAACCGCTCTCCGGAGCTCCCTGCGCTCGCCACAATGCTCTGTGTGCGAAGAAGCCGCTTCTTCGCCTCCGGGAGAATCGGCGAGCGGCAGCTTCCCAAAGGCGAAGATGCAAGCTGCAGCACACAGGCACAGTGTGGGCAGCCTTCAGACTTAGAGAAAACAGTACTTTACCACTCTCCTGCCTTTTCCATGGTTATTCTATTGGAAAAGAACGGGTTTTGGACAACTACCTTTCATTCTTGCCAAACTCTTTGCAGACCCCCGTGCAAGCTTTAGAACAAGATTTTGGATGTTTTCTTTCCTGGCAGAGTTTCTCCTTGCAAGATATGGTGGAAAAGCTTTTTGCTGAGTGTAGAGCGGCAAGACACGCAGAAGACGCAGATACGCAGCTCTCCGAAGCTAAGTGCCGGTCCCGGGCTTCTTTCGGCACAAACCGCTCTCAGGAGCTCCCTGCGCTCGCCACAATGCTCTGTGTGCGAAGAAGCCGCTTCTTCGCCTCCGGGAGAATCGGCGAGCGGCAGCTTCCCAAAGGCGAAGATGCAAGCTGCAGCACACAGGCACAGTGTGGGCAGCCTTCAGACTTAGAGAAAACAGTACTTTACCACTCTCCTGCCTTTTCCATGGTTATTCTATTGGAAAAGAACGAGTTTTGGACAACTACCTTTCATTCTTGCCAAACTCTTTGCAGACCCCCGTGCAAGCTTTAGAACAAGATTTTGGATGTTTTCTTTCCTGGCAGAGTTTCTCCTTGCAAGATATGGTGGAAAAGCTTTTTGCTGAGTGTAGAGCGGCAAGACACGCAGAAGACGCAGATACGCAGCTCTCCGAAGCTAAGTGCCGGTCCCGGGCTTCTTTCGGCACAAACCGCTCTCAGGAGCTCCCTGCGCTCGCCACAATGCTCTGTGTGCGAAGAAGCCGCTTCTTCGCCTCCGGGAGAATCGGCGAGCGGCAGCTTCCCAAAGGCGAAGATGCAAGCTGCAGCACACAGGCACAGTGTGGGCAGCCTTCAGACTTAGAGAAAACAGTACTTTACCACTCTCCTGCCTTTTCCATGGTTATTCTATTGGAAAAGAACGAGTTTTGGACAACTACCTTTCATTCTTGCCAAACTCTTTGCAGACCCCCGTGCAAGCTTTAGAACAAGATTTTGGATGTTTTCTTTCCTGGCAGAGTTTCTCCTTGCAAGATATGGTGGAAAAGCTTTTTGCTGAGTGTAGAGCGGCAAGACACGCAGAAGACGCAGATACGCAGCTCTCCGAAGCTAAGTGCCGGTCCCGGGCTTCTTTCGGCACAAACCGCTCTCAGGAGCTCCCTGCGCTCGCCACAATGCTCTGTGTGCGAAGAAGCCGCTTCTTCGCCTCCGGGAGAATCGGCGAGCGGCAGCTTCCCAAAGGCGAAGATGCAAGCTGCAGCACACAGGCACAGTGTGGGCAGCCTTCAGACTTAGAGAAAACAGTACTTTACCACTCTCCTGCCTTTTCCATGGTTATTCTATTGGAAAAGAACGAGTTTTGGACAACTACCTTTCATTCTTGCCAAACTCTTTGCAGACCCCCGTGCAAGCTTTAGAACAAGATTTTGGATGTTTTCTTTCCTGGCAGAGTTTCTCCTTGCAAGATATGGTGGAAAAGCTTTTTGCTGAGTGTAGAGCGGCAAGACACGCAGAAGACGCAGATACGCAGCTCTCCGAAGCTAAGTGCCGGTCCCGGGCTTCTTTCGGCACAAACCGCTCTCAGGAGCTCCCTGCGCTCGCCACAATGCTCTGTGTGCGAAGAAGCCGCTTCTTCGCCTCCGGGAGAATCGGCGAGCGGCAGCTTCCCAAAGGCGAAGATGCAAGCTGCAGCACACAGGCACAGTGTGGGCAGCCTTCAGACTTAGAGAAAACAGTACTTTACCACTCTCCTGCCTTTTCCATGGTTATTCTATTGGAAAAGAACGAGTTTTGGACAACTACCTTTCATTCTTGCCAAACTCTTTGCAGACCCCCGTGCAAGCTTTAGAACAAGATTTTGGATGTTTTCTTTCCTGGCAGAGTTTCTCCTTGCAAGATATGGTGGAAAAGCTTTTTGCTGAGTGTAGAGCGGCAAGACACGCAGAAGACGCAGATACGCAGCTCTCCGAAGCTAAGTGCCGGTCCCGGGCTTCTTTCGGCACAAACCGCTCTCAGGAGCTCCCTGCGCTCGCCACAATGCTCTGTGTGCGAAGAAGCCGCTTCTTCGCCTCCGGGAGAATCGGCGAGCGGCAGCTTCCCAAAGGCGAAGATGCAAGCTGCAGCACACAGGCACAGTGTGGGCAGCCTTCAGACTTCGAGAAAACAGTACTTTACCACTCTCCTGCCTTTTCCATGGTTATTCTATTGGAAAAGAACGAGTTTTGGACAACTACCTTTCATTCTTGCCAAACTCTTTGCAGACCCCCGTGCAAGCTTTAGAACAAGATTTTGGATGTTTTCTTTCCTGGCAGAGTTTCTCCTTGCAAGATATGGTGGAAAAGCTTTTTGCTGAGTGTAGAGCGGCAAGACACGCAGAAGACGCAGATACGCAGCTCTCCGAAGCTAAGTGCCGGTCCCGGGCTTCTTTCGGCACAAACCGCTCTCAGGAGCTCCCTGCGCTCGCCACAATGCTCTGTGTGCGAAGAAGCCGCTTCTTCGCCTCCGGGAGAATCGGCGAGCGGCAGCTTCCCAAAGGCGAAGATGCAAGCTGCAGCACACAGGCACAGTGTGGGCAGCCTTCAGACTTAGAGAAAACAGTACTTTACCACTCTCCTGCCTTTTCCATGGTTATTCTATTGGAAAAGAACGAGTTTTGGACAACTACCTTTCATTCTTGCCAAACTCTTTGCAGACCCCCGTGCAAGCTTTAGAACAAGATTTTGGATGTTTTCTTTCCTGGCAGAGTTTCTCCTTGCAAGATATGGTGGAAAAGCTTTTTGCTGAGTGTAGAGCGGCAAGACACGCAGAAGACGCAGATACGCAGCTCTCCGAAGCTAAGTGCCGGTCCCGGGCTTCTTTCGGCACAAACCGCTCTCAGGAGCTCCCTGCGCTCGCCACAATGCTCTGTGTGCGAAGAAGCCGCTTCTTCGCCTCCGGGAGAATCGGCGAGCGGCAGCTTCCCAAAGGCGAAGATGCAAGCTGCAGCACACAGGCACAGTGTGGGCAGCCTTCAGACTTAGAGAAAACAGTACTTTACCACTCTCCTGCCTTTTCCATGGTTATTCTATTGGAAAAGAACGAGTTTTGGACAACTACCTTTCATTCTTGCCAAACTCTTTGCAGACCCCCGTGCAAGCTTTAGAACAAGATTTTGGATGTTTTCTTTCCTGGCAGAGTTTCTCCTTGCAAGATATGGTGGAAAAGCTTTTTGCTGAGTGTAGAGCGGCAAGACACGCAGAAGACGCAGATACGCAGCTCTCCGAAGCTAAGTGCCGGTCCCGGGCTTCTTTCGGCACAAACCGCTCTCAGGAGCTCCCTGCGCTCGCCACAATGCTCTGTGTGCGAAGAAGCCGCTTCTTCGCCTCCGGGAGAATCGGCGAGCGGCAGCTTCCCAAAGGCGAAGATGCAAGCTGCAGCACACAGGCACAGTGTGGGCAGCCTTCAGACTTAGAGAAAACAGTACTTTACCACTCTCCTGCCTTTTCCATGGTTATTCTATTGGAAAAGAACGAGTTTTGGACAACTACCTTTCATTCTTGCCAAACTCTTTGCAGACCCCCGTGCAAGCTTTAGAACAAGATTTTGGATGTTTTCTTTCCTGGCAGAGTTTCTCCTTGCAAGATATGGTGAAAAGCTTTTTGCTGAGTGTAGAGCGGCAAGACACGCAGAAGACGCAGATACGCAGCTCTCCGAAGCTAAGTGCCGGTCCCGGGCTTCTTTCGGCACAAACCGCTCTCAGGAGCTCCCTGCGCTCGCCACAATGCTCTGTGTGCGAAGAAGCCGCTTCTTCGCCTCCGGGAGAATCGGCGAGCGGCAGCTTCCCAAAGGCGAAGATGCAAGCTGCAGCACGCAGGCACAGTGTGGGCAGCCTTCAGACTTAGAGAAAACAGTACTTTACCACTCTCCTGCCTTTTCCATGGTTATTCTATTGGAAAAGAACGAGTTTTGGACAACTACCTTTCATTCTTGCCAAACTCTTTGCAGACCTCCGTGCAAGCTTTAGAACAAGATTTTGGATGTTTTCTTTCCTGGCAGAGTTTCTCCTTGCAAGATATGGTGGAAAAGCTTTTTGCTGAGTGTAGAGCGGCAAGACACGCAGAAGACGCAGATACGCAGCTCTCCGAAGCTAAGTGCCGGTCCCGGGCTTCTTTCGGCACAAACCGCTCTCAGGAGCTCCCTGCGCTCGCCACAATGCTCTGTGTGCGAAGAAGCCGCTTCTTCGCCTCCTGGAGAATCGGCGAGCGGCAGCTTCCCAAAGGCGAAGATGCAAGCTGCAGCACACAGGCACAGTGTGGGCAGCCTTCAGACTTAGAGAAAACAGTACTTTACCACTCTCCTGCCTTTTCCATGGTTATTCTATTGGAAAAGAACGAGTTTTGGACAACTACCTTTCATTCTTGCCAAACTCTTTGCAGACCCCCGTGCAAGCTTTAGAACAAGATTTTGGATGTTTTCTTTCCTGGCAGAGTTTCTCCTTGCAAGATATGGTGGAAAAGCTTTTGGCTGAGTGTAGAGCGGCAAGACACGCAGAAGACGCAGATACGCAGCTCTCCGAAGCTAAGTGCCGGTCCCGGGCTTCTTTCGGCACAAACCGCTCTCAGGAGCTCCCTGCGCTCGCCACAATGCTCTGTGTGCGAAGAAGCCGCTTCTTCGCCTCCGGGAGAATCGGCGAGCGGCAGCTTCCCAAAGGCGAAGATGCAAGCTGCAGCACACAGGCACAGTGTGGGCAGCCTTCAGACTTAGAGAAAACAGTACTTTACCACTCTCCTGCCTTTTCCATGGTTATTCTATTGGAAAAGAACGAGTTTTGGACAACTACCTTTCATTCTTGCCAAACTCTTTGCAGACCCCCGTGCAAGCTTTAGAACAAGATTTTGGATGTTTTCTTTCCTGGCAGAGTTTCTCCTTGCAAGATATGGTGGAAAAGCTTTTTGCTGAGTGTAGAGCGGCAAGACACGCAGAAGACGCAGATACGCAGCTCTCCGAAGCTAAGTGCCGGTCCCGGGCTTCTTTCGGCACAAACCGCTCTCAGGAGCTCCCTGCGCTCGCCACAATGCTCTGTGTGCGAAGAAGCCGCTTCTTCGCCTCCGGGAGAATCGGCGAGCGGCAGCTTCCCAAAGGCGGAGATGCAAGCTGCAGCACGCAGGCACAGTGTGGGCAGCCTTCAGACTTAGAGAAAACAGTACTTTACCACTCTCCTGCCTTTTCCATGGTTATTCTATTGGAAAAGAACGAGTTTTGGACAACTACCTTTCATTCTTGCCAAACTCTTTGCAGACCCCCGTGCAAGCTTTAGAACAAGATTTTGGATGTTTTCTTTCCTGGCAGAGTTTCTCCTTGCAAGATATGGTGGAAAAGCTTTTTGCTGAGTGTAGAGCGGCAAGACACGCAGAAGACGCAGATACGCAGCTCTCCGAAGCTAAGTGCCGGTCCCGGGCTTCTTTCGGCACAAACCGCTCTCAGGAGCTCCCTGCGCTCGCCACAATGCTCTGTGTGCGAAGAAGCCGCTTCTTCGCCTCCTGGAGAATCGGCGAGCGGCAGCTTCCCAAAGGCGAAGATGCAAGCTGCACCACACAGGCACAGTGTGGGCAGCCTTCAGACTTAGAGAAAACAGTACTTTACCACTCTCCTGCCTTTTCCATGGTTATTCTATTGGAAAAGAACGAGTTTTGGACAACTACCTTTCATTCTTGCCAAACTCTTTGCAGACCCCCGTGCAAGCTTTAGAAGAAGATTTTGGATGTTTTCTTTCCTGGCAGAGTTTCTCCTTGCAAGATATGGTGGAAAAGCTTTTTGCTGAGTGTAGAGCGGCAAGACACGCAGAAGACGCAGATACGCAGCTCTCCGAAGCTAAGTGCCGGTCCCGGGCTTCTTTCGGCACAAACCGCTCTCAGGAGCTCCCTGCGCTCGCCACAATGCTCTGTGTGCGAAGAAGCCGCTTCTTCGCCTCCGGGAGAATCGGCGAGCGGCAGCTTCCCAAAGGCGAAGATGCAAGCTGCAGCACACAGGCACAGTGTGGGCAGCATTCAGACTTAGAGAAAACAGTACTTTACCACTCTCCTGCCTTTTCCATGGTTATTCTATTGGAAAAGAACGAGTTTTGGACAACTACCTTTCATTCTTGCCAAACTCTTTGCAGACCCCCGTGCAAGCTTTAGAACAAGATTTTGGATGTTTTCTTTCCTGGCAGAGTTTCTCCTTGCAAGATATGGTGGAAAAGCTTTTTGCTGAGTGTAGAGCGGCAAGACACGCAGAAGACGCAGATACGCAGCTCTCCGAAGCTAAGTGCCGGTCCCGGGCTTCTTTCGGCACAAACCGCTCTCAGGAGCTCCCTGCGCTCGCCACAATGCTCTGTGTGCGAAGAAGCCGCTTCTTCGCCTCCTGGAGAATCGGCGAGCGGCAGCTTCCCAAAGGCGAAGATGCAAGCTGCAGCACACAGGCACAGTGTGGGCAGCCTTCAGACTTAGAGAAAACAGTACTTTACCACTCTCCTGCCTTTTCCATGGTTATTCTATTGGAAAAGAACGAGTTTTGGACAACTACCTTTCATTCTTGCCAAACTCTTTGCAGACCCCCGTGCAAGCTTTAGAACAAGATTTTGGATGTTTTCTTTCCTGGCAGAGTTTCTCCTTGCAAGATATGGTGGAAAAGCTTTTTGCTGAGTGTAGAGCGGCAAGACACGCAGAAGACGCAGATACGCAGCTCTCCGAAGCTAAGTGCCGGTCCCGGGCTTCTTTCGGCACAAACCGCTCTCAGGAGCTCCCTGCGCTCGCCACAATGCTCTGTGTGCGAAGAAGCCGCTTCTTCGCCTCCGGGAGAATCGGCGAGCGGCAGCTTCCCAAAGGCGGAGATGCAAGCTGCAGCACGCAGGCACAGTGTGGGCAGCCTTCAGACTTAGAGAAAACAGTACTTTACCACTCTCCTGCCTTTTCCATGGTTATTCTATTGGAAAAGAACGAGTTTTGGACAACTACCTTTCATTCTTGCCAAACTCTTTGCAGACCCCCGTGCAAGCTTTAGAACAAGATTTTGGATGTTTTCTTTCCTGGCAGAGTTTCTCCTTGCAAGATATGGTGGAAAAGCTTTTTGCTGAGTGTAGAGCGGCAAGACACGCAGAAGACGCAGATACGCAGCTCTCCGAAGCTAAGTGCCGGTCCCGGGCTTCTTTCGGCACAAACCGCTCTCAGGAGCTCCCTGCGCTCGCCACAATGCTCTGTGTGCGAAGAAGCCGCTTCTTCGCCTCCTGGAGAATCGGCGAGCGGCAGCTTCCCAAAGGCGAAGATGCAAGCTGCACCACACAGGCACAGTGTGGGCAGCATTCAGACTTAGAGAAAACAGTACTTTACCACTCTCCTGCCTTTTCCATGGTTATTCTATTGGAAAAGAACGAGTTTTGGACAACTACCTTTCATTCTTGCCAAACTCTTTGCAGACCCCCGTGCAAGCTTTAGAAGAAGATTTTGGATGTTTTCTTTCCTGGCAGAGTTTCTCCTTGCAAGATATGGTGGAAAAGCTTTTTGCTGAGTGTAGAGCGGCAAGACACGAAGAAGACGCAGATACGCAGCTCTCCGAAGCTAAGTGCCGGTCCCGGGCTTCTTTCGGCACAAACCGCTCTCAGGAGCTCCCTGCGCTCGCCACAATGCTCTGTGTGCGAAGAAGCCGCTTCTTCGCCTCCGGGAGAATCGGCGAGCGGCAGCTTCCCAAAGGCGAAGATGCAAGCTGCAGCACACAGGCACAGTGTGGGCAGCCTTCAGACTTAGAGAAAACAGTACTTTACCACTCTCCTGCCTTTTCCATGGTTATTCTATTGGAAAAGAACGAGTTTTGGACAACTACCTTTCATTCTTGCCAAACTCTTTGCAGACCCCCGTGCAAGCTTTAGAACAAGATTTTGGATGTTTTCTTTCCTGGCAGAGTTTCTCCTTGCAAGATATGGTGGAAAAGCTTTTTGCTGAGTGTAGAGCGGCAAGACACGCAGAAGACGCAGATACGCAGCTCTCCGAAGCTAAGTGCCGGTCCCGGGCTTCTTTCGGCACAAACCGCTCTCCGGAGCTCCCTGCGCTCGCCACAATGCTCTGTGTGCGAAGAAGCCGCTTCTTCGCCTCCGGGAGAATCGGCGAGCGGCAGCTTCCCAAAGGCGAAGATGCAAGCTGCAGCACACAGGCACAGTGTGGGCAGCCTTCAGACTTAGAGAAAACAGTACTTTACCACTCTCCTGCCTTTTCCATGGTTATTCTATTGGAAAAGAACGAGTTTTGGACAACTACCTTTCATTCTTGCCAAACTCTTTGCAGACCCCCGTGCAAGCTTTAGAACAAGATTTTGGATGTTTTCTTTCCTGGCAGAGTTTCTCCTTGCAAGATATGGTGGAAAAGCTTTTTGCTGAGTGTAGAGCGGCAAGACACGCAGAAGACGCAGATACGCAGCTCTCCGAAGCTAAGTGCCGGTCCCGGGCTTCTTTCGGCACAAACCGCTCTCAGGAGCTCCCTGCGCTCGCCACAATGCTCTGTGTGCGAAGAAGCCGCTTCTTCGCCTCCGGGAGAATCGGCGAGCGGCAGCTTCCCAAAGGCGAAGATGCAAGCTGCAGCACACAGGCACAGTGTGGGCAGCCTTCAGACTTAGAGAAAACAGTACTTTACCACTCTCCTGCCTTTTCCATGGTTATTCTATTGGAAAAGAACGAGTTTTGGACAACTACCTTTCATTCTTGCCAAACTCTTTGCAGACCCCCGTGCAAGCTTTAGAACAAGATTTTGGATGTTTTCTTTCCTGGCAGAGTTTCTCCTTGCAAGATATGGTGGAAAAGCTTTTTCTGAGTGTAGAGCGGCAAGACACGCAGAAGACGCAGATACGCAGCTCTCCGAAGCTAAGTGCCGGTCCCGGGCTTCTTTCGGCACAAACCGCTCTCAGGAGCTCCCTGCGCTCGCCACAATGCTCTGTGTGCGAAGAAGCCGCTTCTTCGCCTCCGGGAGAATCGGCGAGCGGCAGCTTCCCAAAGGCGAAGATGCAAGCTGCAGCACGCAGGCACAGTGTGGGCAGCCTTCAGACTTAGAGAAAACAGTACTTTACCACTCTCCTGCCTTTTCCATGGTTATTCTATTGGAAAAGAACGAGTTTTGGACAACTACCTTTCATTCTTGCCAAACTCTTTGCAGACCCCCTTGCAAGCTTTAGAAGAAGATTTTGGATGTTTTCTTTCCTGGCAGAGTTTCTCCTTGCAAGATATGGTGGAAAAGCTTTTTGCTGAGTGTAGAGCGGCAAGACACGCAGAAGACGCAGATACGCAGCTCTCCGAAGCTAAGTGCCGGTCCCGGGCTTCTTTCGGCACAAACCGCTCTCAGGAGCTCCCTGCGCTCGCCACAATGCTCTGTGTGCGAAGAAGCCGCTTCTTCGCCTCCGGGAGAATCGGCGAGCGGCAGCTTCCCAAAGGCGAAGATGCAAGCTGCAGCACGCAGGCACAGTGTGGGCAGCCTTCAGACTTAGAGAAAACAGTACTTTACCACTCTCCTGCCTTTTCCATGGTTATTCTATTGGAAAAGAACGAGTTTTGGACAACTACCTTTCATTCTTGCCAAACTCTTTGCACACCCCCGTGCAAGCTTTAGAAGAAGATTTTGGATGTTTTCTTTCCTGGCAGAGTTTCTCCTTGCAAGATATGGTGGAAAAGCTTTTTGCTGAGTGTAGAGCGGCAAGACACGCAGAAGACGCAGATACGCAGCTCTCCGAAGCTAAGTGCCGGTCCCGGGCTTCTTTCGGCACAAACCGCTCTCAGGAGCTCCCTGCGCTCGCCACAATGCTCTGTGTGCGAAGAAGCCGCTTCTTCGCCTCCGGGAGAATCGGCGAGCGGCAGCTTCCCAAAGGCGAAGATGCAAGCTGCAGCACACAGGCACAGTGTGGGCAGCCTTCAGACTTAGAGAAAACAGTACTTTACCACTCTCCTGCCTTTTCCATGGTTATTCTATTGGAAAAGAACGAGTTTTGGACAACTACCTTTCATTCTTGCCAAACTCTTTGCAGACCCCCGTGCAAGCTTTAGAACAAGATTTTGGATGTTTTCTTTCCTGGCAGAGTTTCTCCTTGCAAGATATGGTGGAAAAGCTTTTGGCTGAGTGTAGAGCGGCAAGACACGCAGAAGACGCAGATACGCAGCTCTCCGAAGCTAAGTGCCGGTCCCGGGCTTCTTTCGGCACAAACCGCTCTCAGGAGCTCCCTGCGCTCGCCACAATGCTCTGTGTGCGAAGAAGCCGCTTCTTCGCCTCCGGGAGAATCGGCGAGCGGCAGCTTCCCAAAGGCGAAGATGCAAGCTGCAGCACACAGGCACAGTGTGGGCAGCCTTCAGACTTAGAGAAAACAGTACTTTACCACTCTCCTGCCTTTTCCATGGTTATTCTATTGGAAAAGAACGAGTTTTGGACAACTACCTTTCATTCTTGCCAAACTCTTTGCAGACCCCCGTGCAAGCTTTAGAAGAAGATTTTGGATGTTTTCTTTCCTGGCAGAGTTTCTCCTTGCAAGATATGGTGGAAAAGCTTTTTGCTGAGTGTAGAGCGGCAAGACACGCAGAAGACGCAGATACGCAGCTCTCCGAAGCTAAGTGCCGGTCCCGGGCTTCTTTCGGCACAAACCGCTCTCAGGAGCTCCCTGCGCTCGCCACAATGCTCTGTGTGCGAAGAAGCCGCTTCTTCGCCTCCGGGAGAATCGGCGAGCGGCAGCTTCCCAAAGGCGAAGATGCAAGCTGCAGCACGCAGGCACAGTGTGGGCAGCCTTCAGACTTAGAGAAAACAGTACTTTACCACTCTCCTGCCTTTTCCATGGTTATTCTATTGGAAAAGAACGAGTTTTGGACAACTACCTTTCATTCTTGCCAAACTCTTTGCAGACCCCCGTGCAAGCTTTAGAAGAAGATTTTGGATGTTTTCTTTCCTGGCAGAGTTTCTCCTTGCAAGATATGGTGGAAAAGCTTTTTGCTGAGTGTAGAGCGGCAAGACACGCAGAAGACGCAGATACGCAGCTCTCCGAAGCTAAGTGCCGGTCCCGGGCTTCTTTCGGCACAAACCGCTCTCAGGAGCTCCCTGCGCTCGCCACAATGCTCTGTGTGCGAAGAAGCCGCTTCTTCGCCTCCGGGAGAATCGGCGAGCGGCAGCTTCCCAAAGGCGAAGATGCAAGCTGCAGCACACAGGCACAGTGTGGGCAGCCTTCAGACTTAGAGAAAACAGTACTTTACCACTCTCCTGCCTTTTCCATGGTTATTCTATTGGAAAAGAACGAGTTTTGGACAACTACCTTTCATTCTTGCCAAACTCTTTGCAGACCCCCGTGCAAGCTTTAGAACAAGATTTTGGATGTTTTCTTTCCTGGCAGAGTTTCTCCTTGCAAGATATGGTGGAAAAGCTTTTTGCTGAGTGTAGAGCGGCAAGACACGCAGAAGACGCAGATACGCAGCTCTCCGAAGCTAAGTGCCGGTCCCGGGCTTCTTTCGGCACAAACCGCTCTCAGGAGCTCCCTGCGCTCGCCACAATGCTCTGTGTGCGAAGAAGCCGCTTCTTCGCCTCCGGGAGAATCGGCGAGCGGCAGCTTCCCAAAGGCGAAGATGCAAGCTGCAGCACACAGGCACAGTGTGGGCAGCCTTCAGACTTAGAGAAAACAGTACTTTACCACTCTCCTGCCTTTTCCATGGTTATTCTATTGGAAAAGAACGAGTTTTGGACAACTACCTTTCATTCTTGCCAAACTCTTTGCAGACCCCCGTGCAAGCTTTAGAACAAGATTTTGGATGTTTTCTTTCCTGGCAGAGTTTCTCCTTGCAAGATATGGTGGAAAAGCTTTTTGCTGAGTGTAGAGCGGCAAGACACGCAGAAGACGCAGATACGCAGCTCTCCGAAGCTAAGTGCCGGTCCCGGGCTTCTTTCGGCACAAACCGCTCTCAGGAGCTCCCTGCGCTCGCCACAATGCTCTGTGTGCGAAGAAGCCGCTTCTTCGCCTCCGGGAGAATCGGCGAGCGGCAGCTTCCCAAAGGCGAAGATGCAAGCTGCAGCACGCAGGCACAGTGTGGGCAGCCTTCAGCCTTAGAGAAAACAGTACTTTACCACTCTCCTGCCTTTTCCATGGTTATTCTATTGGAAAAGAACGAGTTTTGGACAACTACCTTTCATTCTTGCCAAACTCTTTGCAGACCCCCGTGCAAGCTTTAGAACAAGATTTTGGATGTTTTCTTTCCTGGCAGAGTTTCTCCTTGCAAGATATGGTGGAAAAGCTTTTTGCTGAGTGTAGAGCGGCAAGACACGCAGAAGACGCAGATACGCAGCTCTCCGAAGCTAAGTGCCGGTCCCGGGCTTCTTTCGGCACAAACCGCTCTCAGGAGCTCCCTGCGCTCGCCACAATGCTCTGTGTGCGAAGAAGCCGCTTCTTCGCCTCCGGGAGAATCGGCGAGCGGCAGCTTCCCAAAGGCGAAGATGCAAGCTGCAGCACGCAGGCACAGTGTGGGCAGCCTTCAGACTTAGAGAAAACAGTACTTTACCACTCTCCTGCCTTTTCCATGGTTATTCTATTGGAAAAGAACGAGTTTTGGACAACTACCTTTCATTCTTGCCAAACTCTTTGCAGACCTCCGTGCAAGCTTTAGAAGAAGATTTTGGATGTTTTCTTTCCTGGCAGAGTTTCTCCTTGCAAGATATGGTGGAAAAGCTTTTTGCTGAGTGTAGAGCGGCAAGACACGCAGAAGACGCAGATACGCAGCTCTCCGAAGCTAAGTGCCGGTCCCGGGCTTCTTTCGGCACAAACCGCTCTCAGGAGCTCCCTGCGCTCGCCACAATGCTCTGTGTGCGAAGAAGCCGCTTCTTCGCCTCCGGGAGAATCGGCGAGCGGCAGCTTCCCAAAGGCGAAGATGCAAGCTGCAGCACACAGGCACAGTGTGGGCAGCCTTCAGACTTAGAGAAAACAGTACTTTACCACTCTCCTGCCTTTTCCATGGTTATTCTATTGGAAAAGAACGAGTTTTGGACAACTACCTTTCATTCTTGCCAAACTCTTTGCACACCCCCGTGCAAGCTTTAGAACAAGATTTTGGATGTTTTCTTTCCTGGCAGAGTTTCTCCTTGCAAGATATGGTGGAAAAGCTTTTTGCTGAGTGTAGAGCGGCAAGACACGCAGAAGACGCAGATACGCAGCTCTCCGAAGCTAAGTGCCGGTCCCGGGCTTCTTTCGGCACAAACCGCTCTCAGGAGCTCCCTGCGCTCGCCACAATGCTCTGTGTGCGAAGAAGCCGCTTCTTCGCCTCCGGGAGAATCGGCGAGCGGCAGCTTCCCAAAGGCGAAGATGCAAGCTGCAGCACACAGGCACAGTGTGGGCAGCCTTCAGACTTAGAGAAAACAGTACTTTACCACTCTCCTGCCTTTTCCATGGTTATTCTATTGGAAAAGAACGAGTTTTGGACAACTACCTTTCATTCTTGCCAAACTCTTTGCAGACCCCCGTGCAAGCTTTAGAACAAGATTTTGGATGTTTTCTTTCCTGGCAGAGTTTCTCCTTGCAAGATATGGTGGAAAAGCTTTTTGCTGAGTGTAGAGCGGCAAGACACGCAGAAGACGCAGATACGCAGCTCTCCGAAGCTAAGTGCCGGTCCCGGGCTTCTTTCGGCACAAACCGCTCTCAGGAGCTCCCTGCGCTCGCCACAATGCTCTGTGTGCGAAGAAGCCGCTTCTTCGCCTCCTGGAGAATCGGCGAGCGGCAGCTTCCCAAAGGCGAAGATGCAAGCTGCAGCACACAGGCACAGTGTGGGCAGCCTTCAGACTTAGAGAAAACAGTACTTTACCACTCTCCTGCCTTTTCCATGGTTATTCTATTGGAAAAGAACGAGTTTTGGACAACTACCTTTCATTCTTGCCAAACTCTTTGCAGACCCCCGTGCAAGCTTTAGAAGAAGATTTTGGATGTTTTCTTTCCTGGCAGAGTTTCTCCTTGCAAGATATGGTGGAAAAGCTTTTTGCTGAGTGTAGAGCGGCAAGACACGCAGAAGACGCAGATACGCAGCTCTCCGAAGCTAAGTGCCGGTCCCGGGCTTCTTTCGGCACAAACCGCTCTCAGGAGCTCCCTGCGCTCGCCACAATGCTCTGTGTGCGAAGAAGCCGCTTCTTCGCCTCCGGGAGAATCGGCGAGCGGCAGCTTCCCAAAGGCGAAGATGCAAGCTGCAGCACACAGGCACAGTGTGGGCAGCCTTCAGACTTAGAGAAAACAGTACTTTACCACTCTCCTGCCTTTTCCATGGTTATTCTATTGGAAAAGAACGAGTTTTGGACAACTACCTTTCATTCTTGCCAAACTCTTTGCAGACCCCCGTGCAAGCTTTAGAACAAGATTTTGGATGTTTTCTTTCCTGGCAGAGTTTCTCCTTGCAAGATATGGTGGAAAAGCTTTTTGCTGAGTGTAGAGCGGCAAGACACGCAGAAGACGCAGATACGCAGCTCTCCGAAGCTAAGTGCCGGTCCCGGGCTTCTTTCGGCACAAACCGCTCTCAGGAGCTCCCTGCGCTCGCCACAATGCTCTGTGTGCGAAGAAGCCGCTTCTTCGCCTCCGGGAGAATCGGCGAGCGGCAGCTTCCCAAAGGCGGAGATGCAAGCTGCAGCACGCAGGCACAGTGTGGGCAGCCTTCAGACTTAGAGAAAACAGTACTTTACCACTCTCCTGCCTTTTCCATGGTTATTCTATTGGAAAAGAACGAGTTTTGGACAACTACCTTTCATTCTTGCCAAACTCTTTGCAGACCCCCGTGCAAGCTTTAGAACAAGATTTTGGATGTTTTCTTTCCTGGCAGAGTTTCTCCTTGCAAGATATGGTGGAAAAGCTTTTTGCTGAGTGTAGAGCGGCAAGACACGCAGAAGACGCAGATACGCAGCTCTCCGAAGCTAAGTGCCGGTCCCGGGCTTCTTTCGGCACAAACCGCTCTCAGGAGCTCCCTGCGCTCGCCACAATGCTCTGTGTGCGAAGAAGCCGCTTCTTCGCCTCCTGGAGAATCGGCGAGCGGCAGCTTCCCAAAGGCGAAGATGCAAGCTGCACCACACAGGCACAGTGTGGGCAGCATTCAGACTTAGAGAAAACAGTACTTTACCACTCTCCTGCCTTTTCCATGGTTATTCTATTGGAAAAGAACGAGTTTTGGACAACTACCTTTCATTCTTGCCAAACTCTTTGCAGACCCCCGTGCAAGCTTTAGAACAAGATTTTGGATGTTTTCTTTCCTGGCAGAGTTTCTCCTTGCAAGATATGGTGGAAAAGCTTTTTGCTGAGTGTAGAGCGGCAAGACACGCAGAAGACGCAGATACGCAGCTCTCCGAAGCTAAGTGCCGGTCCCGGGCTTCTTTCGGCACAAACCGCTCTCAGGAGCTCCCTGCGCTCGCCACAATGCTCTGTGTGCGAAGAAGCCGCTTCTTCGCCTCCGGGAGAATCGGCGAGCGGCAGCTTCCCAAAGGCGAAGATGCAAGCTGCACCACACAGGCACAGTGTGGGCAGCATTCAGACTTAGAGAAAACAGTACTTTACCACTCTCCTGCCTTTTCCATGGTTATTCTATTGGAAAAGAACGAGTTTTGGACAACTACCTTTCATTCTTGCCAAACTCTTTGCACACCCCCGTGCAAGCTTTAGAACAAGATTTTGGATGTTTTCTTTCCTGGCAGAGTTTCTCCTTGCAAGATATGGTGGAAAAGCTTTTTGCTGAGTGTAGAGCGGCAAGACACGCAGAAGACGCAGATACGCAGCTCTCCGAAGCTAAGTGCCGGTCCCGGGCTTCTTTCGGCACAAACCGCTCTCAGGAGCTCCCTGCGCTCGCCACAATGCTCTGTGTGCGAAGAAGCCGCTTCTTCGCCTCCGGGAGAATCGGCGAGCGGCAGCTTCCCAAAGGCGAAGATGCAAGCTGCAGCACACAGGCACAGTGTGGGCAGCATTCAGACTTAGAGAAAACAGTACTTTACCACTCTCCTGCCTTTTCCATGGTTATTCTATTGGAAAAGAACGAGTTTTGGACAACTACCTTTCATTCTTGCCAAACTCTTTGCAGACCCCCGTGCAAGCTTTAGAACAAGATTTTGGATGTTTTCTTTCCTGGCAGAGTTTCTCCTTGCAAGATATGGTGGAAAAGCTTTTTGCTGAGTGTAGAGCGGCAAGACACGCAGAAGACGCAGATACGCAGCTCTCCGAAGCTAAGTGCCGGTCCCGGGCTTCTTTCGGCACAAACCGCTCTCAGGAGCTCCCTGCGCTCGCCACAATGCTCTGTGTGCGAAGAAGCCGCTTCTTCGCCTCCGGGAGAATCGGCGAGCGGCAGCTTCCCAAAGGCGAAGATGCAAGCTGCACCACGCAGGCACAGTGTGGGCAGCCTTCAGACTTAGAGAAAACAGTACTTTACCACTCTCCTGCCTTTTCCATGGTTATTCTATTGGAAAAGAACGAGTTTTGGACAACTACCTTTCATTCTTGCCAAACTCTTTGCAGACCCCCTTGCAAGCTTTAGAACAAGATTTTGGATGTTTTCTTTCCTGGCAGAGTTTCTCCTTGCAAGATATGGTGGAAAAGCTTTTTGCTGAGTGTAGAGCGGCAAGACACGCAGAAGACGCAGATACGCAGCTCTCCGAAGCTAAGTGCCGGTCCCGGGCTTCTTTCGGCACAAACCGCTCTCAGGAGCTCCCTGCGCTCGCCACAATGCTCTGTGTGCGAAGAAGCCGCTTCTTCGCCTCCGGGAGAATCGGCGAGCGGCAGCTTCCCAAAGGCGAAGATGCAAGCTGCAGCACACAGGCACAGTGTGGGCAGCCTTCAGACTTAGAGAAAACAGTACTTTACCACTCTCCTGCCTTTTCCATGGTTATTCTATTGGAAAAGAACGAGTTTTGGACAACTACCTTTCATTCTTGCCAAACTCTTTGCAGACCCCCGTGCAAGCTTTAGAACAAGATTTTGGATGTTTTCTTTCCTGGCAGAGTTTCTCCTTGCAAGATATGGTGGAAAAGCTTTTTGCTGAGTGTAGAGCGGCAAGACACGCAGAAGACGCAGATACGCAGCTCTCCGAAGCTAAGTGCCGGTCCCGGGCTTCTTTCGGCACAAACCGCTCTCAGGAGCTCCCTGCGCTCGCCACAATGCTCTGTGTGCGAAGAAGCCGCTTCTTCGCCTCCGGGAGAATCGGCGAGCGGCAGCTTCCCAAAGGCGGAGATGCAAGCTGCAGCACGCAGGCACAGTGTGGGCAGCCTTCAGACTTAGAGAAAACAGTACTTTACCACTCTCCTGCCTTTTCCATGGTTATTCTATTGGAAAAGAACGAGTTTTGGACAACTACCTTTCATTCTTGCCAAACTCTTTGCAGACCCCCGTGCAAGCTTTAGAACAAGATTTTGGATGTTTTCTTTCCTGGCAGAGTTTCTCCTTGCAAGATATGGTGGAAAAGCTTTTTGCTGAGTGTAGAGCGGCAAGACACGCAGAAGACGCAGATACGCAGCTCTCCGAAGCTAAGTGCCGGTCCCGGGCTTCTTTCGGCACAAACCGCTCTCAGGAGCTCCCTGCGCTCGCCACAATGCTCTGTGTGCGAAGAAGCCGCTTCTTCGCCTCCTGGAGAATCGGCGAGCGGCAGCTTCCCAAAGGCGAAGATGCAAGCTGCACCACACAGGCACAGTGTGGGCAGCATTCAGACTTAGAGAAAACAGTACTTTACCACTCTCCTGCCTTTTCCATGGTTATTCTATTGGAAAAGAACGAGTTTTGGACAACTACCTTTCATTCTTGCCAAACTCTTTGCAGACCCCCGTGCAAGCTTTAGAACAAGATTTTGGATGTTTTCTTTCCTGGCAGAGTTTCTCCTTGCAAGATATGGTGGAAAAGCTTTTTGCTGAGTGTAGAGCGGCAAGACACGCAGAAGACGCAGATACGCAGCTCTCCGAAGCTAAGTGCCGGTCCCGGGCTTCTTTCGGCACAAACCGCTCTCAGGAGCTCCCTGCGCTCGCCACAATGCTCTGTGTGCGAAGAAGCCGCTTCTTCGCCTCCGGGAGAATCGGCGAGCGGCAGCTTCCCAAAGGCGAAGATGCAAGCTGCACCACACAGGCACAGTGTGGGCAGCATTCAGACTTAGAGAAAACAGTACTTTACCACTCTCCTGCCTTTTCCATGGTTATTCTATTGGAAAAGAACGAGTTTTGGACAACTACCTTTCATTCTTGCCAAACTCTTTGCAGACCCCCGTGCAAGCTTTAGAACAAGATTTTGGATGTTTTCTTTCCTGGCAGAGTTTCTCCTTGCAAGATATGGTGGAAAAGCTTTTTGCTGAGTGTAGAGCGGCAAGACACGCAGAAGACGCAGATACGCAGCTCTCCGAAGCTAAGTGCCGGTCCCGGGCTTCTTTCGGCACAAACCGCTCTCAGGAGCTCCCTGCGCTCGCCACAATGCTCTGTGTGCGAAGAAGCCGCTTCTTCGCCTCCGGGAGAATCGGCGAGCGGCAGCTTCCCAAAGGCGAAGATGCAAGCTGCAGCACACAGGCACAGTGTGGGCAGCATTCAGACTTAGAGAAAACAGTACTTTACCACTCTCCTGCCTTTTCCATGGTTATTCTATTGGAAAAGAACGAGTTTTGGACAACTACCTTTCATTCTTGCCAAACTCTTTGCAGACCCCCGTGCAAGCTTTAGAACAAGATTTTGGATGTTTTCTTTCCTGGCAGAGTTTCTCCTTGCAAGATATGGTGGAAAAGCTTTTTGCTGAGTGTAGAGCGGCAAGACACGCAGAAGACGCAGATACGCAGCTCTCCGAAGCTAAGTGCCGGTCCCGGGCTTCTTTCGGCACAAACCGCTCTCAGGAGCTCCCTGCGCTCGCCACAATGCTCTGTGTGCGAAGAAGCCGCTTCTTCGCCTCCGGGAGAATCGGCGAGCGGCAGCTTCCCAAAGGCGAAGATGCAAGCTGCAGCACGCAGGCACAGTGTGGGCAGCCTTCAGACTTAGAGAAAACAGTACTTTACCACTCTCCTGCCTTTTCCATGGTTATTCTATTGGAAAAGAACGAGTTTTGGACAACTACCTTTCATTCTTGCCAAACTCTTTGCAGACCCCCTTGCAAGCTTTAGAACAAGATTTTGGATGTTTTCTTTCCTGGCAGAGTTTCTCCTTGCAAGATATGGTGGAAAAGCTTTTTGCTGAGTGTAGAGCGGCAAGACACGCAGAAGACGCAGATACGCAGCTCTCCGAAGCTAAGTGCCGGTCCCGGGCTTCTTTCGGCACAAACCGCTCTCAGGAGCTCCCTGCGCTCGCCACAATGCTCTGTGTGCGAAGAAGCCGCTTCTTCGCCTCCGGGAGAATCGGCGAGCGGCAGCTTCCCAAAGGCGAAGATGCAAGCTGCAGCACACAGGCACAGTGTGGGCAGCCTTCAGACTTAGAGAAAACAGTACTTTACCACTCTCCTGCCTTTTCCATGGTTATTCTATTGGAAAAGAACGAGTTTTGGACAACTACCTTTCATTCTTGCCAAACTCTTTGCAGACCCCCGTGCAAGCTTTAGAACAAGATTTTGGATGTTTTCTTTCCTGGCAGAGTTTCTCCTTGCAAGATATGGTGGAAAAGCTTTTTGCTGAGTGTAGAGCGGCAAGACACGCAGAAGACGCAGATACGCAGCTCTCCGAAGCTAAGTGCCGGTCCCGGGCTTCTTTCGGCACAAACCGCTCTCAGGAGCTCCCTGCGCTCGCCACAATGCTCTGTGTGCGAAGAAGCCGCTTCTTCGCCTCCGGGAGAATCGGCGAGCGGCAGCTTCCCAAAGGCGGAGATGCAAGCTGCAGCACGCAGGCACAGTGTGGGCAGCCTTCAGACTTAGAGAAAACAGTACTTTACCACTCTCCTGCCTTTTCCATGGTTATTCTATTGGAAAAGAACGAGTTTTGGACAACTACCTTTCATTCTTGCCAAACTCTTTGCAGACCCCCGTGCAAGCTTTAGAACAAGATTTTGGATGTTTTCTTTCCTGGCAGAGTTTCTCCTTGCAAGATATGGTGGAAAAGCTTTTTGCTGAGTGTAGAGCGGCAAGACACGCAGAAGACGCAGATACGCAGCTCTCCGAAGCTAAGTGCCGGTCCCGGGCTTCTTTCGGCACAAACCGCTCTCAGGAGCTCCCTGCGCTCGCCACAATGCTCTGTGTGCGAAGAAGCCGCTTCTTCGCCTCCTGGAGAATCGGCGAGCGGCAGCTTCCCAAAGGCGAAGATGCAAGCTGCACCACACAGGCACAGTGTGGGCAGCATTCAGACTTAGAGAAAACAGTACTTTACCACTCTCCTGCCTTTTCCATGGTTATTCTATTGGAAAAGAACGAGTTTTGGACAACTACCTTTCATTCTTGCCAAACTCTTTGCAGACCCCCTTGCAAGCTTTAGAACAAGATTTTGGATGTTTTCTTTCCTGGCAGAGTTTCTCCTTGCAAGATATGGTGGAAAAGCTTTTTGCTGAGTGTAGAGCGGCAAGACACGCAGAAGACGCAGATACGCAGCTCTCCGAAGCTAAGTGCCGGTCCCGGGCTTCTTTCGGCACAAACCGCTCTCAGGAGCTCCCTGCGCTCGCCACAATGTTCTGTGTGCGAAGAAGCCGCTTCTTCGCCTCCGGGAGAATCGGCGAGCGGCAGCTTCCCAAAGGCGAAGATGCAAGCTGCAGCACACAGGCACAGTGTGGGCAGCCTTCAGACTTAGAGAAAACAGTACTTTACCACTCTCCTGCCTTTTCCATGGTTATTCTATTGGAAAAGAACGAGTTTTGGACAACTACCTTTCATTCTTGCCAAACTCTTTGCAGACCCCCGTGCAAGCTTTAGAACAAGATTTTGGATGTTTTCTTTCCTGGCAGAGTTTCTCCTTGCAAGATATGGTGGAAAAGCTTTTGGCTGAGTGTAGAGCGGCAAGACACGCAGAAGACGCAGATACGCAGCTCTCCGAAGCTAAGTGCCGGTCCCGGGCTTCTTTCGGCACAAACCGCTCTCAGGAGCTCCCTGCGCTCGCCACAATGCTCTGTGTGCGAAGAAGCCGCTTCTTCGCCTCCGGGAGAATCGGCGAGCGGCAGCTTCCCAAAGGCGAAGATGCAAGCTGCAGCACGCAGGCACAGTGTGGGCAGCCTTCAGACTTAGAGAAAACAGTACTTT
The DNA here is from genome assembly GCF_037042795.1 of Molothrus aeneus. Taxonomy (NCBI): domain Eukaryota; kingdom Metazoa; phylum Chordata; class Aves; order Passeriformes; family Icteridae; genus Molothrus; species Molothrus aeneus. The sequence goes on from NW_027098851.1 coordinate 45,352, forward strand.
ACCACTCTCCTGCCTTTTCCATGGTTATTCTATTGGAAAAGAACGAGTTTTGGACAACTACCTTTCATTCTTGCCAAACTCTTTGCAGACCCCCGTGCAAGCTTTAGAACAAGATTTTGGATGTTTTCTTTCCTGGCAGAGTTTCTCCTTGCAAGATATGGTGGAAAAGCTTTTTGCTGAGTGTAGAGCGGCAAGACACGCAGAAGACGCAGATACGCAGCTCTCCGAAGCTAAGTGCCGGTCCCGGGCTTCTTTCGGCACAAACCGCTCTCAGGAGCTCCCTGCGCTCGCCACAATGCTCTGTGTGCGAAGAAGCCGCTTCTTCGCCTCCTGGAGAATCGGCGAGCGGCAGCTTCCCAAAGGCGAAGATGCAAGCTGCAGCACGCAGGCACAGTGTGGGCAGCCTTCAGCCTTAGAGAAAACAGTACTTTACCACTCTCCTGCCTTTTCCATGGTTATTCTATTGGAAAAGAACGAGTTTTGGACAACTACCTTTCATTCTTGCCAAACTCTTTGCAGACCCCCGTGCAAGCTTTAGAACAAGATTTTGGATGTTTTCTTTCCTGGCAGAGTTTCTCCTTGCAAGATATGGTGGAAAAGCTTTTTGCTGAGTGTAGAGCGGCAAGACACGCAGAAGACGCAGATACGCAGCTCTCCGAAGCTAAGTGCCGGTCCCGGGCTTCTTTCGGCACAAACCGCTCTCAGGAGCTCCCTGCGCTCGCCACAATGCTCTGTGTGCGAAGAAGCCGCTTCTTCGGCTCCGGGAGAATCGGCGAGCGGCAGCTTCCCAAAGGCGAAGATGCAAGCTGCAGCACGCAGGCACAGTGTGGGCAGCCTTCAGCCTTAGAGAAAACAGTACTTTACCACTCTCCTGCCTTTTCCATGGTTATTCTATTGGAAAAGAACGAGTTTTGGACAACTACCTTTCATTCTTGCCAAACTCTTTGCAGACCCCCGTGCAAGCTTTAGAACAAGATTTTGGATGTTTTCTTTCCTGGCAGAGTTTCTCCTTGCAAGATATGGTGGAAAAGCTTTTTGCTGAGTGTAGAGCGGCAAGACACGCAGAAGACGCAGATACGCAGCTCTCCGAAGCTAAGTGCCGGTCCCGGGCTTCTTTCGGCACAAACCGCTCTCAGGAGCTCCCTGCGCTCGCCACAATGCTCTGTGTGCGAAGAAGCCGCTTCTTCGCCTCCGGGAGAATCGGCGAGCGGCAGCTTCCCAAAGGCGAAGATGCAAGCTGCAGCACGCAGGCACAGTGTGGGCAGCCTTCAGACTTAGAGAAAACAGTACTTTACCACTCTCCTGCCTTTTCCATGGTTATTCTATTGGAAAAGAACGAGTTTTGGACAACTACCTTTCATTCTTGCCAAACTCTTTGCAGACCCCCGTGCAAGCTTTAGAACAAGATTTTGGATGTTTTCTTTCCTGGCAGAGTTTCTCCTTGCAAGATATGGTGGAAAAGCTTTTTGCTGAGTGTAGAGCGGCAAGACACGCAGAAGACGCAGATACGCAGCTCTCCGAAGCTAAGTGCCGGTCCCGGGCTTCTTTCGGCACAAACCGCTCTCAGGAGCTCCCTGCGCTCGCCACAATGCTCTGTGTGCGAAGAAGCCGCTTCTTCGCCTCCTGGAGAATCGGCGAGCGGCAGCTTCCCAAAGGCGAAGATGCAAGCTGCACCACACAGGCACAGTGTGGGCAGCATTCAGACTTAGAGAAAACAGTACTTTACCACTCTCCTGCCTTTTCCATGGTTATTCTATTGGAAAAGAACGAGTTTTGGACAACTACCTTTCATTCTTGCCAAACTCTTTGCAGACCCCCGTGCAAGCTTTAGAAGAAGATTTTGGATGTTTTCTTTCCTGGCAGAGTTTCTCCTTGCAAGATATGGTGGAAAAGCTTTTTGCTGAGTGTAGAGCGGCAAGACACGCAGAAGACGCAGATACGCAGCTCTCCGAAGCTAAGTGCCGGTCCCGGGCTTCTTTCGGCACAAACCGCTCTCAGGAGCTCCCTGCGCTCGCCACAATGCTCTGTGTGCGAAGAAGCCGCTTCTTCGCCTCCGGGAGAATCGGCGAGCGGCAGCTTCCCAAAGGCGAAGATGCAAGCTGCAGCACACAGGCACAGTGTGGGCAGCATTCAGACTTAGAGAAAACAGTACTTTACCACTCTCCTGCCTTTTCCATGGTTATTCTATTGGAAAAGAACGAGTTTTGGACAACTACCTTTCATTCTTGCCAAACTCTTTGCAGACCCCCTTGCAAGCTTTAGAACAAGATTTTGGATGTTTTCTTTCCTGGCAGAGTTTCTCCTTGCAAGATATGGTGGAAAAGCTTTTTGCTGAGTGTAGAGCGGCAAGACACGCAGAAGACGCAGATACGCAGCTCTCCGAAGCTAAGTGCCGGTCCCGGGCTTCTTTCGGCACAAACCGCTCTCAGGAGCTCCCTGCGCTCGCCACAATGTTCTGTGTGCGAAGAAGCCGCTTCTTCGCCTCCGGGAGAATCGGCGAGCGGCAGCTTCCCAAAGGCGAAGATGCAAGCTGCACCACACAGGCACAGTGTGGGCAGCCTTCAGACTTAGAGAAAACAGTACTTTACCACTCTCCTGCCTTTTCCATGGTTATTCTATTGGAAAAGAACGAGTTTTGGACAACTACCTTTCATTCTTGCCAAACGCTTTGCAGACCCCCTTGCAAGCTTTAGAACAAGATTTTGGATGTTTTCTTTCCTGGCAGAGTTTCTCCTTGCAAGATATGGTGGAAAAGCTTTTGGCTGAGTGTAGAGCGGCAAGACACGCAGAAGACGCAGATACGCAGCTCTCCGAAGCTAAGTGCCGGTCCCGGGCTTCTTTCGGCACAAACCGCTCTCAGGAGCTCCCTGCGCTCGCCACAATGCTCTGTGTGCGAAGAAGCCGCTTCTTCGCCTCCGGGAGAATCGGCGAGCGGCAGCTTCCCAAAGGCGAAGATGCAAGCTGCAGCACGCAGGCACAGTGTGGGCAGCCTTCAGACTTAGAGAAAACAGTACTTTACCACTCTCCTGCCTTTTCCATGGTTATTCTATTGGAAAAGAACGAGTTTTGGACAACTACCTTTCATTCTTGCCAAACTCTTTGCAGACCCCCGTGCAAGCTTTAGAACAAGATTTTGGATGTTTTCTTTCCTGGCAGAGTTTCTCCTTGCAAGATATGGTGGAAAAGCTTTTTGCTGAGTGTAGAGCGGCAAGACACGCAGAAGACGCAGATACGCAGCTCTCCGAAGCTAAGTGCCGGTCCCGGGCTTCTTTCGGCACAAACCGCTCTCAGGAGCTCCCTGCGCTCGCCACAATGCTCTGTGTGCGAAGAAGCCGCTTCTTCGCCTCCGGGAGAATCGGCGAGCGGCAGCTTCCCAAAGGCGAAGATGCAAGCTGCAGCACGCAGGCACAGTGTGGGCAGCCTTCAGCCTTAGAGAAAACTGTACTTTACCACTCTCCTGCCTTTTCCATGGTTATTCTATTGGAAAAGAACGAGTTTTGGACAACTACCTTTCATTCTTGCCAAACTCTTTGCAGACCCCCGTGCAAGCTTTAGAACAAGATTTTGGATGTTTTCTTTCCTGGCAGAGTTTCTCCTTGCAAGATATGGTGGAAAAGCTTTTTGCTGAGTGTAGAGCGGCAAGACACGCAGAAGACGCAGATACGCAGCTCTCCGAAGCTAAGTGCCGGTCCCGGGCTTCTTTCGGCACAAACCGCTCTCAGGAGCTCCCTGCGCTCGCCACAATGCTCTGTGTGCGAAGAAGCCGCTTCTTCGCCTCCGGGAGAATCGGCGAGCGGCAGCTTCCCAAAGGCGAAGATGCAAGCTGCAGCACGCAGGCACAGTGTGGGCAGCCTTCAGACTTAGAGAAAACAGTACTTTACCACTCTCCTGCCTTTTCCATGGTTAGTCTATTGGAAAAGAACGAGTTTTGGACAACTACCTTTCATTCTTGCCAAACTCTTTGCAGACCTCCGTGCAAGCTTTAGAAGAAGATTTTGGATGTTTTCTTTCCTGGCAGAGTTTCTCTTTGCAAGATATGGTGGAAAAGCTTTTTGCTGAGTGTTGAGCGGCAAGACACGCAGAAGACGCAGATCCGCAGCTCTCCGAAGCTAAGTGCCGGTCCCGGGCTTCTTTCGGCACAAACCGCTCTCAGGAGCTCCCTGCGCTCGCCACAATGCTCTGTGTGCGAAGAAGCCGCTTCTTCGCCTCCGGGAGAATCGGCGAGCGGCAGCTTCCCAAAGGCGAAGATGCAAGCTGCAGCACACAGGCACAGTGTGGGCAGCCTTCAGACTTAGAGAAAACAGTACTTTACCACTCTCCTGCCTTTTCCATGGTTATTCTATTGGAAAAGAACGAGTTTTGGACAACTACCTTTCATTCTTGCCAAACGCTTTGCAGACCCCCTTGCAAGCTTTAGAACAAGATTTTGGATGTTTTCTTTCCTGGCAGAGTTTCTCCTTGCAAGATATGGTGGAAAAGCTTTTTGCTGAGTGTAGAGCGGCAAGACACGCAGAAGACGCAGATACGCAGCTCTCCGAAGCTAAGTGCCGGTCCCGGGCTTCTTTCGGCACAAACCGCTCTCAGGAGCTCCCTGCGCTCGCCACAATGCTCTCTGTGTGCGAAGAAGCCGCTTCTTCGCCTCCGGGAGAATCGGCGAGCGGCAGCTTCCCAAAGGCGAAGATGCAAGCTGCACCACACAGGCACAGTGTGGGCAGCCTTCAGACTTAGAGAAAACAGTACTTTACCACTCTCCTGCCTTTTCCATGGTTATTCTATTGGAAAAGAACGAGTTTTGGACAACTACCTTTCATTCTTGCCAAACTCTTTGCAGACCCCCGTGCAAGCTTTAGAACAAGATTTTGGATGTTTTCTTTCCTGGCAGAGTTTCTCCTTGCAAGATATGGTGGAAAAGCTTTTTGCTGAGTGTAGAGCGGCAAGACACGCAGAAGACGCAGATACGCAGCTCTCCGAAGCTAAGTGCCGGTCCCGGGCTTCTTTCGGCACAAACCGCTCTCAGGAGCTCCCTGCGCTCGCCACAATGCTCTGTGTGCGAAGAAGCCGCTTCTTCGCCTCCTGGAGAATCGGCGAGCGGCAGCTTCCCAAAGGCGAAGATGCAAGCTGCAGCACGCAGGCACAGTGTGGGCAGCCTTCAGCCTTAGAGAAAACAGTACTTTACCACTCTCCTGCCTTTTCCATGGTTATTCTATTGGAAAAGAACGAGTTTTGGACAACTACCTTTCATTCTTGCCAAACTCTTTGCAGACCCCCGTGCAAGCTTTAGAACAAGATTTTGGATGTTTTCTTTCCTGGCAGAGTTTCTCCTTGCAAGATATGGTGGAAAAGCTTTTTGCTGAGTGTAGAGCGGCAAGACACGCAGAAGACGCAGATACGCAGCTCTCCGAAGCTAAGTGCCGGTCCCGGGCTTCTTTCGGCACAAACCGCTCTCAGGAGCTCCCTGCGCTCGCCACAATGCTCTGTGTGCGAAGAAGCCGCTTCTTCGGCTCCGGGAGAATCGGCGAGCGGCAGCTTCCCAAAGGCGAAGATGCAAGCTGCAGCACGCAGGCACAGTGTGGGCAGCCTTCAGCCTTAGAGAAAACAGTACTTTACCACTCTCCTGCCTTTTCCATGGTTATTCTATTGGAAAAGAACGAGTTTTGGACAACTACCTTTCATTCTTGCCAAACTCTTTGCAGACCCCCGTGCAAGCTTTAGAACAAGATTTTGGATGTTTTCTTTCCTGGCAGAGTTTCTCCTTGCAAGATATGGTGGAAAAGCTTTTTGCTGAGTGTAGAGCGGCAAGACACGCAGAAGACGCAGATACGCAGCTCTCCGAAGCTAAGTGCCGGTCCCGGGCTTCTTTCGGCACAAACCGCTCTCAGGAGCTCCCTGCGCTCGCCACAATGCTCTGTGTGCGAAGAAGCCGCTTCTTCGCCTCCGGGAGAATCGGCGAGCGGCAGCTTCCCAAAGGCGAAGATGCAAGCTGCAGCACACAGGCACAGTGTGGGCAGCCTTCAGACTTAGAGAAAACAGTACTTTACCACTCTCCTGCCTTTTCCATGGTTATTCTATTGGAAAAGAACGAGTTTTGGACAACTACCTTTCATTCTTGCCAAACTCTTTGCAGACCCCCGTGCAAGCTTTAGAACAAGATTTTGGATGTTTTCTTTCCTGGCAGAGTTTCTCCTTGCAAGATATGGTGGAAAAGCTTTTTGCTGAGTGTAGAGCGGCAAGACACGCAGAAGACGCAGATACGCAGCTCTCCGAAGCTAAGTGCCGGTCCCGGGCTTCTTTCGGCACAAACCGCTCTCAGGAGCTCCCTGCGCTCGCCACAATGCTCTGTGTGCGAAGAAGCCGCTTCTTCGCCTCCTGGAGAATCGGCGAGCGGCAGCTTCCCAAAGGCGAAGATGCAAACTGCAGCACACAGGCACAGTGTGGGCAGCCTTCAGACTTCGAGAAAACAGTACTTTACCACTCTCCTGCCTTTTCCATGGTTATTCTATTGGAAAAGAACGAGTTTTGGACAACTACCTTTCATTCTTGCCAAACTCTTTGCAGACCCCCGTGCAAGCTTTAGAACAAGATTTTGGATGTTTTCTTTCCTGGCAGAGTTTCTCCTTGCAAGATATGGTGGAAAAGCTTTTTGCTGAGTGTAGAGCGGCAAGACACGCAGAAGACGCAGATACGCAGCTCTCCGAAGCTAAGTGCCGGTCCCGGGCTTCTTTCGGCACAAACCGCTCTCAGGAGCTCCCTGCGCTCGCCACAATGCTCTGTGTGCGAAGAAGCCGCTTCTTCGCCTCCGGGAGAATCGGCGAGCGGCAGCTTCCCAAAGGCGAAGATGCAAGCTGCAGCACACAGGCACAGTGTGGGCAGCCTTCAGACTTAGAGAAAACAGTACTTTACCACTCTCCTGCCTTTTCCATGGTTATTCTATTGGAAAAGAACGAGTTTTGGACAACTACCTTTCATTCTTGCCAAACGCTTTGCAGACCCCCTTGCAAGCTTTAGAACAAGATTTTGGATGTTTTCTTTCCTGGCAGAGTTTCTCCTTGCAAGATATGGTGGAAAAGCTTTTTGCTGAGTGTAGAGCGGCAAGACACGCAGAAGACGCAGATACGCAGCTCTCCGAAGCTAAGTGCCGGTCCCGGGCTTCTTTCGGCACAAACCGCTCTCAGGAGCTCCCTGCGCTCGCCACAATGCTCTGTGTGCGAAGAAGCCGCTTCTTCGCCTCCGGGAGAATCGGCGAGCGGCAGCTTCCCAAAGGCGAAGATGCAAGCTGCAGCACGCAGGCACAGTGTGGGCAGCCTTCAGACTTAGAGAAAACAGTACTTTACCACTCTCCTGCCTTTTCCATGGTTATTCTATTGGAAAAGAACGAGTTTTGGACAACTACCTTTCATTCTTGCCAAACTCTTTGCAGACCCCCGTGCAAGCTTTAGAACAAGATTTTGGATGTTTTCTTTCCTGGCAGAGTTTCTCCTTGCAAGATATGGTGGAAAAGCTTTTTGCTGAGTGTAGAGCGGCAAGACACGCAGAAGACGCAGATACGCAGCTCTCCGAAGCTAAGTGCCGGTCCCGGGCTTCTTTCGGCACAAACCGCTCTCAGGAGCTCCCTGCGCTCGCCACAATGCTCTGTGTGCGAAGAAGCCGCTTCTTCGCCTCCTGGAGAATCGGCGAGCGGCAGCTTCCCAAAGGCGAAGATGCAAGCTGCAGCACACAGGCACAGTGTGGGCAGCCTTCAGACTTAGAGAAAACAGTACTTTACCACTCTCCTGCCTTTTCCATGGTTATTCTATTGGAAAAGAACGAGTTTTGGACAACTACCTTTCATTCTTGCCAAACTCTTTGCAGACCCCCGTGCAAGCTTTAGAACAAGATTTTGGATGTTTTCTTTCCTGGCAGAGTTTCTCCTTGCAAGATATGGTGGAAAAGCTTTTTGCTGAGTGTAGAGCGGCAAGACACGCAGAAGACGCAGATACGCAGCTCTCCGAAGCTAAGTGCCGGTCCCGGGCTTCTTTCGGCACAAACCGCTCTCAGGAGCTCCCTGCGCTCGCCACAATGCTCTGTGTGCGAAGAAGCCGCTTCTTCGCCTCCGGGAGAATCGGCGAGCGGCAGCTTCCCAAAGGCGAAGATGCAAGCTGCAGCACGCAGGCACAGTGTGGGCAGCCTTCAGACTTAGAGAAAACAGTACTTTACCACTCTCCTGCCTTTTCCATGGTTATTCTATTGGAAAAGAACGAGTTTTGGACAACTACCTTTCATTCTTGCCAAACTCTTTGCAGACCCCCTTGCAAGCTTTAGAACAAGATTTTGGATGTTTTCTTTCCTGGCAGAGTTTCTCCTTGCAAGATATGGTGGAAAAGCTTTTTGCTGAGTGTAGAGCGGCAAGACACGCAGAAGACGCAGATACGCAGCTCTCCGAAGCTAAGTGCCGGTCCCGGGCTTCTTTCGGCACAAACCGCTCTCAGGAGCTCCCTGCGCTCGCCACAATGCTCTGTGTGCGAAGAAGCCGCTTCTTCGCCTCCGGGAGAATCGGCGAGCGGCAGCTTCCCAAAGGCGAAGATGCAAGCTGCAGCACACAGGCACAGTGTGGGCAGCCTTCAGACTTCGAGAAAACAGTACTTTACCACTCTCCTGCCTTTTCCATGGTTATTCTATTGGAAAAGAACGAGTTTTGGACAACTACCTTTCATTCTTGCCAAACTCTTTGCAGACCCCCGTGCAAGCTTTAGAACAAGATTTTGGATGTTTTCTTTCCTGGCAGAGTTTCTCCTTGCAAGATATGGTGGAAAAGCTTTTTGCTGAGTGTAGAGCGGCAAGACACGCAGAAGACGCAGATACGCAGCTCTCCGAAGCTAAGTGCCGGTCCCGGGCTTCTTTCGGCACAAACCGCTCTCAGGAGCTCCCTGCGCTCGCCACAATGCTCTGTGTGCGAAGAAGCCGCTTCTTCGCCTCCTGGAGAATCGGCGAGCGGCAGCTTCCCAAAGGCGAAGATGCAAGCTGCAGCACACAGGCACAGTGTGGGCAGCCTTCAGACTTAGAGAAAACAGTACTTTACCACTCTCCTGCCTTTTCCATGGTTATTCTATTGGAAAAGAACGAGTTTTGGACAACTACCTTTCATTCTTGCCAAACTCTTTGCAGACCCCCGTGCAAGCTTTAGAAGAAGATTTTGGATGTTTTCTTTCCTGGCAGAGTTTCTCCTTGCAAGATATGGTGGAAAAGCTTTTTGCTGAGTGTAGAGCGGCAAGACACGCAGAAGACGCAGATACGCAGCTCTCCGAAGCTAAGTGCCGGTCCCGGGCTTCTTTCGGCACAAACCGCTCTCAGGAGCTCCCTGCGCTCGCCACAATGCTCTGTGTGCGAAGAAGCCGCTTCTTCGCCTCCGGGAGAATCGGCGAGCGGCAGCTTCCCAAAGGCGAACATGCAAGCTGCAGCACACAGGCACAGTGTGGGCAGCCTTCAGACTTAGAGAAAACAGTACTTTACCACTCTCCTGCCTTTTCCATGGTTATTCTATTGGAAAAGAACGAGTTTTGGACAACTACCTTTCATTCTTGCCAAACTCTTTGCAGACCCCCGTGCAAGCTTTAGAACAAGATTTTGGATGTTTTCTTTCCTGGCAGAGTTTCTCCTTGCAAGATATGGTGGAAAAGCTTTTTGCTGAGTGTAGAGCGGCAAGACACGCAGAAGACGCAGATACGCAGCTCTCCGAAGCTAAGTGCCGGTCCCGGGCTTCTTTCGGCACAAACCGCTCTCAGGAGCTCCCTGCGCTCGCCACAATGCTCTGTGTGCGAAGAAGCCGCTTCTTCGCCTCCGGGAGAATCGGCGAGCGGCAGCTTCCCAAAGGCGGAGATGCAAGCTGCAGCACGCAGGCACAGTGTGGGCAGCCTTCAGACTTAGAGAAAACAGTACTTTACCACTCTCCTGCCTTTTCCATGGTTATTCTATTGGAAAAGAACGAGTTTTGGACAACTACCTTTCATTCTTGCCAAACTCTTTGCAGACCCCCGTGCAAGCTTTAGAACAAGATTTTGGATGTTTTCTTTCCTGGCAGAGTTTCTCCTTGCAAGATATGGTGGAAAAGCTTTTTGCTGAGTGTAGAGCGGCAAGACACGCAGAAGACGCAGATACGCAGCTCTCCGAAGCTAAGTGCCGGTCCCGGGCTTCTTTCGGCACAAACCGCTCTCAGGAGCTCCCTGCGCTCGCCACAATGCTCTGTGTGCGAAGAAGCCGCTTCTTCGCCTCCGGGAGAATCGGCGAGCGGCAGCTTCCCAAAGGCGAAGATGCAAGCTGCAGCACACAGGCACAGTGTGGGCAGCATTCAGACTTCGAGAAAACAGTACTTTACCACTCTCCTGCCTTTTCCATGGTTATTCTATTGGAAAAGAACGAGTTTTGGACAACTACCTTTCATTCTTGCCAAACTCTTTGCAGACCCCCGTGCAAGCTTTAGAACAAGATTTTGGATGTTTTCTTTCCTGGCAGAGTTTCTCCTTGCAAGATATGGTGGAAAAGCTTTTTGCTGAGTGTAGAGCGGCAAGACACGCAGAAGACGCAGATACGCAGCTCTCCGAAGCTAAGTGCCGGTCCCGGGCTTCTTTCGGCACAAACCGCTCTCAGGAGCTCCCTGCGCTCGCCACAATGCTCTGTGTGCGAAGAAGCCGCTTCTTCGCCTCCGGGAGAATCGGCGAGCGGCAGCTTCCCAAAGGCGAAGATGCAAGCTGCAGCACGCAGGCACAGTGTGGGCAGCCTTCAGACTTAGAGAAAACAGTACTTTACCACTCTCCTGCCTTTTCCATGGTTATTCTATTGGAAAAGAACGAGTTTTGGACAACTACCTTTCATTCTTGCCAAACTCTTTGCAGACCCCCGTGCAAGCTTTAGAACAAGATTTTGGATGTTTTCTTTCCTGGCAGAGTTTCTCCTTGCAAGATATGGTGGAAAAGCTTTTTGCTGAGTGTAGAGCGGCAAGACACGCAGAAGACGCAGATACGCAGCTCTCCGAAGCTAAGTGCCGGTCCCGGGCTTCTTTCGGCACAAACCGCTCTCAGGAGCTCCCTGCGCTCGCCACAATGCTCTGTGTGCGAAGAAGCCGCTTCTTCGCCTCCGGGAGAATCGGCGAGCGGCAGCTTCCCAAAGGCGAAGATGCAAGCTGCAGCACACAGGCACAGTGTGGGCAGCCTTCAGACTTAGAGAAAACAGTACTTTACCACTCTCCTGCCTTTTCCATGGTTATTCTATTGGAAAAGAACGAGTTTTGGACAACTACCTTTCATTCTTGCCAAACTCTTTGCAGACCCCCTTGCAAGCTTTAGAACAAGATTTTGGATGTTTTCTTTCCTGGCAGAGTTTCTCCTTGCAAGATATGGTGGAAAAGCTTTTTGCTGAGTGTAGAGCGGCAAGACACGCAGAAGACGCAGATACGCAGCTCTCCGAAGCTAAGTGCCGGTCCCGGGCTTCTTTCGGCACAAACCGCTCTCAGGAGCTCCCTGCGCTCGCCACAATGCTCTGTGTGCGAAGAAGCCGCTTCTTCGCCTCCGGGAGAATCGGCGAGCGGCAGCTTCCCAAAGGCGAAGATGCAAGCTGCAGCACACAGGCACAGTGTGGGCAGCCTTCAGACTTAGAGAAAACAGTACTTTACCACTCTCCTGCCTTTTCCATGGTTATTCTATTGGAAAAGAACGAGTTTTGGACAACTACCTTTCATTCTTGCCAAACTCTTTGCAGACCCCCGTGCAAGCTTTAGAAGAAGATTTTGGATGTTTTCTTTCCTGGCAGAGTTTCTCCTTGCAAGATATGGTGGAAAAGCTTTTTGCTGAGTGTAGAGCGGCAAGACACGCAGAAGACGCAGATACGCAGCTCTCCGAAGCTAAGTGCCGGTCCCGGGCTTCTTTCGGCACAAACCGCTCTCAGGAGCTCCCTGCGCTCGCCACAATGCTCTGTGTGCGAAGAAGCCGCTTCTTCGCCTCCTGGAGAATCGGCGAGCGGCAGCTTCCCAAAGGCGAAGATGCAAGCTGCAGCACGCAGGCACAGTGTGGGCAGCCTTCAGACTTAGAGAAAACAGTACTTTACCACTCTCCTGCCTTTTCCATGGTTATTCTATTGGAAAAGAACGAGTTTTGGACAACTACCTTTCATTCTTGCCAAACTCTTTGCAGACCCCCGTGCAAGCTTTAGAACAAGATTTTGGATGTTTTCTTTCCTGGCAGAGTTTCTCCTTGCAAGATATGGTGGAAAAGCTTTTTGCTGAGTGTAGAGCGGCAAGACACGCAGAAGACGCAGATACGCAGCTCTCCGAAGCTAAGTGCCGGTCCCGGGCTTCTTTCGGCACAAACCGCTCTCAGGAGCTCCCTGCGCTCGCCACAATGCTCTGTGTGCGAAGAAGCCGCTTCTTCGCCTCCGGGAGAATCGGCGAGCGGCAGCTTCCCAAAGGCGAAGATGCAAGCTGCACCACGCAGGCACAGTGTGGGCAGCCTTCAAACTTAGAGAAAACAGTACTTTACCACTCTCCTGCCTTTTCCATGGTTATTCTATTGGAAAAGAACGAGTTTTGGACAACTACCTTTCATTCTTGCCAAACTCTTTGCAGACCCCCGTGCAAGCTTTAGAAGAAGATTTTGGATGTTTTCTTTCCTGGCAGAGTTTCTCCTTGCAAGATATGGTGGAAAAGCTTTTTGCTGAGTGTAGAGCGGCAAGACACGCAGAAGACGCAGATACGCAGCTCTCCGAAGCTAAGTGCCGGTCCCGGGCTTCTTTCGGCACAAACCGCTCTCAGGAGCTCCCTGCGCTCGCCACAATGCTCTGTGTGCGAAGAAGCCGCTTCTTCGCCTCCGGGAGAATCGGCGAGCGGCAGCTTCCCAAAGGCGAAGATGCAAGCTGCAGCACGCAGGCACAGTGTGGGCAGCCTTCAGACTTAGAGAAAACAGTACTTTACCACTCTCCTGCCTTTTCCATGGTTATTCTATTGGAAAAGAACGAGTTTTGGACAACTACCTTTCATTCTTGCCAAACGCTTTGCAGACCCCCGTGCAAGCTTTAGAACAAGATTTTGGATGTTTTCTTTCCTGGCAGAGTTTCTCCTTGCAAGATATGGTGGAAAAGCTTTTTGCTGAGTGTAGAGCGGCAAGACACGCAGAAGACGCAGATACGCAGCTCTCCGAAGCTAAGTGCCGGTCCCGGGCTTCTTTCGGCACAAACCGCTCTCAGGAGCTCCCTGCGCTCGCCACAATGCTCTGTGTGCGAAGAAGCCGCTTCTTCGCCTCCGGGAGAATCGGCGAGCGGCAGCTTCCCAAAGGCGAAGATGCAAGCTGCAGCACACAGGCACAGTGTGGGCAGCCTTCAGACTTAGAGAAAACAGTACTTTACCACTCTCCTGCCTTTTCCATGGTTATTCTATTGGAAAAGAACGAGTTTTGGACAACTACCTTTCATTCTTGCCAAACTCTTTGCAGACCCCCGTGCAAGCTTTAGAAGAAGATTTTGGATGTTTTCTTTCCTGGCAGAGTTTCTCCTTGCAAGATATGGTGGAAAAGCTTTTTGCTGAGTGTAGAGCGGCAAGACACGCAGAAGACGCAGATACGCAGCTCTCCGAAGCTAAGTGCCGGTCCCGGGCTTCTTTCGGCACAAACCGCTCTCAGGAGCTCCCTGCGCTCGCCACAATGCTCTGTGTGCGAAGAAGCCGCTTCTTCGCCTCCGGGAGAATCGGCGAGCGGCAGCTTCCCAAAGGCGAAGATGCAAGCTGCAGCACACAGGCACAGTGTGGGCAGCCTTCAGACTTCGAGAAAACAGTACTTTACCACTCTCCTGCCTTTTCCATGGTTATTCTATTGGAAAAGAACGAGTTTTGGACAACTACCTTTCATTCTTGCCAAACTCTTTGCAGACCCCCGTGCAAGCTTTAGAAGAAGATTTTGGATGTTTTCTTTCCTGGCAGAGTTTCTCCTTGCAAGATATGGTGGAAAAGCTTTTTGCTGAGTGTAGAGCGGCAAGACACGCAGAAGACGCAGATACGCAGCTCTCCGAAGCTAAGTGCCGGTCCCGGGCTTCTTTCGGCACAAACCGCTCTCAGGAGCTCCCTGCGCTCGCCACAATGCTCTGTGTGCGAAGAAGCCGCTTCTTCGCCTCCGGGAGAATCGGCGAGCGGCAGCTTCCCAAAGGCGAAGATGCAAGCTGCACCACGCAGGCACAGTGTGGGCAGCCTTCAGACTTAGAGAAAACAGTACTTTACCACTCTCCTGCCTTTTCCATGGTTATTCTATTGGAAAAGAACGAGTTTTGGACAACTACCTTTCATTCTTGCCAAACTCTTTGCAGACCCCCGTGCAAGCTTTAGAACAAGATTTTGGATGTTTTCTTTCCTGGCAGAGTTTCTCCTTGCAAGATATGGTGGAAAAGCTTTTTGCTGAGTGTAGAGCGGCAAGACACGCAGAAGACGCAGATACGCAGCTCTCCGAAGCTAAGTGCCGGTCCCGGGCTTCTTTCGGCACAAACCGCTCTCAGGAGCTCCCTGCGCTCGCCACAATGCTCTGTGTGCGAAGAAGCCGCTTCTTCGCCTCCGGGAGAATCGGCGAGCGGCAGCTTCCCAAAGGCGAAGATGCAAGCTGCAGCACGCAGGCACAGTGTGGGCAGCCTTCAGACTTAGAGAAAACAGTACTTTACCACTCTCCTGCCTTTTCCATGGTTATTCTATTGGAAAAGAACGAGTTTTGGACAACTACCTTTCATTCTTGCCAAACTCTTTGCAGACCCCCGTGCAAGCTTTAGAACAAGATTTTGGATGTTTTCTTTCCTGGCAGAGTTTCTCCTTGCAAGATATGGTGGAAAAGCTTTTTGCTGAGTGTAGAGCGGCAAGACACGCAGAAGACGCAGATACGCAGCTCTCCGAAGCTAAGTGCCGGTCCCGGGCTTCTTTCGGCACAAACCGCTCTCAGGAGCTCCCTGCGCTCGCCACAATGCTCTGTGTGCGAAGAAGCCGCTTCTTCGCCTCCGGGAGAATCGGCGAGCGGCAGCTTCCCAAAGGCGAAGATGCAAGCTGCAGCACGCAGGCACAGTGTGGGCAGCCTTCAGACTTAGAGAAAACAGTACTTTACCACTCTCCTGCCTTTTCCATGGTTATTCTATTGGAAAAGAACGAGTTTTGGACAACTACCTTTCATTCTTGCCAAACTCTTTGCAGACCCCCGTGCAAGCTTTAGAACAAGATTTTGGATGTTTTCTTTCCTGGCAGAGTTTCTCTTTGCAAGATATGGTGGAAAAGCTTTTTGCTGAGTGTTGAGCGGCAAGACACGCAGAAGACGCAGATCCGCAGCTCTCCGAAGCTAAGTGCCGGTCCCGGGCTTCTTTCGGCACAAACCGCTCTCAGGAGCTCCCTGCGCTCGCCACAATGCTCTGTGTGCGAAGAAGCCGCTTCTTCGCCTCCGGGGGACTCGGCTAGTAGCAGCTTCCGAAACGCGACAAACAAATATTAACAACACGGCATTGTGTCCTGGGCGTCTTTCGGCACAAGGGCCCCACCGGAACTTACCGCCAGCGGCACAATGCATTGTGTGTGAAGAACTCCCTTCGCCTCCAGGGAACTGAAAGAAGAAGCCTAAGCTTAAAACGCCTTTGCCTCAATTGTGTACTGGTTTGGGCGCTCCTCTCTATTAATTGCGCCACTCCTGACAGCAGGTGTCGCTGTTGGTCAAGCTTTGAGTTTGCTTAATAAGTTGCGATGCTGGGTGGTCAAACGACTCAAGGTAAGATCAGCGATTTTAAATCAGGTTCTCACTGGTGTAGATACCATTAGTCATTGCACACTGCAAAATAATGCTGCTCTAGCGTTCTTGTTAGCACATGGGCAAGAGTGTGAGGATTTGGAAGGAATGTGTTTTTTGAACCTTTCTAACCATTCTGCAGTCATTCACTGGAAACTCAAACAAGGACAAGATAACATGAAGAAATTGATTGGGAATGAGAGGGTTACGCCTGAATGGTTTGAGAGATGGGAAACAACTCGATGGTTGAAAGATCTTGTAAAGGGAACTTTGTTGTTACTAGTAGTCATTATTATATTGCTTCTTGTTATTCCATGCATCATGAAAGTGGTGAGCGTCTTGGAAGAAAATAGGGTGGGAAAGGGTTTAGCTGGTGCAAGACGAAGAAGGGGGAAATTGTAGCAATGTATCTGAACCTCTTAGACTAAAGGGTGCACCAGCCATCCAGCTGGAATATGTTCTTATCAGAATTTTCTCAGAGCCCTCTGGAATTCATCAAGGTTACTAAGACATAAGCCGTGCTAAAATAAGAAAGAGAAGCTGAGAAACCAAATTCCAAGACTACAAGAACTCGATAACGGGGGGCAGCAAAGCGCCTGGACTGTAACCAAACGTATCTTCTGAGAGGTGCGCACAGAATGCGTGGACATAACAAAGGCACCAAGATAAAAATGCGGGCCTAGCGTGTGCAGAGATTTAGAATGTGTAAGTGCATCATGTCAACAATCAACGGCTTCTGCTTAATCCTCTTGCTCCGTTGTCCTGGAGTCCTGAATTTCCCACAAGGAAAGCCCTACTAAAAGGGCTCTGATTTTAATGATAGTTGCTGTCTAGACGATGAATAATGGGAAGAGTTCTTTCAAATCCTTCCCTCGCTGACATCTGTAAGTTTCATCTTTTCCTGATTGTACTGGTGGCTATACATTAGTTATGACTAGAAAGGAATGAGTTTTAGGGATATGTTGCAAGGAAATTGGTAGCTCTGCTTCCATTTCCATTGTCTAAGAAGAATTCTGATTAGTTTTGGACTTTTCATAGACCTCTGACTAGATTGCATTTGTCTTTGATTGAGCCCGTAAATTTTAGGCTACTAGGCTTGACCAATGGATAGAAAAGGGAAAGTCACACAGCTTAGGTGGTTCCCTTGTCAACAACTTCTCAATAGTAGGGCGATTTCTGTCCTCAAGTTTGTTACTTCAGCTAGCAGATTATGCTCACTCCAAAAGAAGGTGAGAAGTTTGCTACCCTAAATGGTCCGATAATTCTTCCTGCTTCTTTGTGACTCTTTTGTATGACTGGATTCTGTATTATTGGAGTTTGTTATAAAAAGTTGGATTAAATTGCGTGCGTCCGCTCTTGGGGGAAACAGTATTTAGCCAATAACATCTAGGCTTTTATCGACCTGAGATTGTCTGAACGGACGGGACGCTTTAAACACAGTAATTCCTGCTAGTTCCAATTCCATTTTTAGACTCGACAAACCGAATGGTAAACCTGCACCAGTAGGGAGGGACATTGGACTTTCTCCTTTTTAGAGAGAAACTAATGAAAAAGTTTCAGCAGAATCATAGCAGGCTGTAAAATAAGAAAAGCATCATGAAAAGAGGCCAATCCTATCCTCTTAGTATTGCTAGTTGTGATTGGACATGAATGAAACATGTCAACTCTGTGTTCCTGGGTATCACATCAGTAACAGCTACTTCAGCTGCTGTAGTTGTCTCCTAAAGCTAAGAACAGAATCCAAAGAATTGTGATTCCATGGTCACAATTCACCCTGTGATGGTGACAGGTGAAAAAGGAGTGGAAGGTGCGCGGGTAAATTAACTTGAATGGCCTATCTAAATCAGCAGCCACTGATTTCCTGAAAACTTCAACAGGTCAGTTGACCTGTTGGGATTCTTTTAATCCATGGTCATGTTTTTCTTGGGATTCTTGTAACCTTTCCCCATTCGTTCAGCCTTTGCCCTCAAGCCTTTGCTGACATTTCAAGTATCTCGACAAGCTGGAAATGTGTTGTCTTTCTTTATCATGTCATAATTCCCTTCAAAGGGTTGTTTGCCTCAAGTCTTATTTGCTGGTTTTCTGCTAGTTCATTGTCAGAGGGCAGCAGGTGCTTTGTAAGAGCAAGTACACAATCCTATAGCTTGCTTTTCTTTTGATTTGGCCTGTCTAGAAAACTGAAGGACTGAACATTTCCGACAGGATTTTCTCTCCCCATTATGTTTCACCGGAAGGGCAGATGCAAATCATCTACTTAAACTCTCGGCACGGAAAAAAGTAGTGGTTTGCTGCTGCATATAGGTAGAAGCTTACAAAAGGAAGGCCTTGGGCTGAGGCCCGATACTTTGGCTAAGCAGAAAAGGACTATGGGAAGGTGAGGCCGCTGAATCAGAGGTAGATCAACAAGTTCTAGAATCGTCACGTGTTCACAGCGTGGTGTAGGATGGTTGGTTGAATGAATTTTGTTATGGCTTAAAGCTATGGAACTGATAAAGGCCTGAGTGCTTCAAAAGCCTGGTTTTTGCAAAAAAGCAGCTCTCCTCTGCACCTGCCTGGGGACTCTGCATCACTAGGGAGCCTCACTCCCAGTTTGCCAAGGAGATGATCAGTAGGAATGTTGCAGAGCTGCCGTGTCCGTATGAATGGAATGGCAAAGAGTGAAGCGGTGGGTATTTTTGGGCTTTAATACAATGCTGCTGCATTGGTGCCAGTTTAGTCGGTTTTCCATCAGTGGCCTTTCTGTCTAGAAGTACACTGCCCAGTCTTTCTAGCATGTGATGCCATTTCCTTCCTGTTGTTTTAATACCTTCCTTCAGTTGAAAGGATGATACAATCTTTACATTTTGAAGATCCCTGTTAGGAAACACTATGCCAGAGGAGTCATTGCTCCCTTTTCTTCTGCCTCCTTTGTAATTTTCAGAGCCTCATTTCAAATTTCTGCTAATGTCGAGAAGAATACTGAGACTACTCAGCAGGGTTGACGCTCTCAGCTGCTTTCCTCTTTCATACTGCTTCATACTGTATGTGACTTAATGGCCTGGTTTTGTCATCCGCATTTTGCTGTGATCTGTGAACACAAAAAGAAGTCTTTGTTTTTTGCAAGAACTACCCCTAGGAGGATTTGTGTTCCTTTTGATTTCTACGGTGTTAGCCCTGTTGCAGAAAAAAAGGAGATTGTACCCTCTTCTTGTGCTCTCATTCCCTCCTCTCTGCTTTGCATGTCCTAGTTAATCTACTGCCATGACTCATTTGGCATCATCTCATAGTGCAAATTCTGCACAGTTTCATGGACTTACAAATGCCAGTTGCCAAGGAGCTTGTATAACCATTCAAAGATTAAAGAATTGTAGGGCTGGGCAAGTCCAGCTGCTGAAACTGGAAGTGGTTAAGTCATGCCATATTAAAGAGACAGAGCAAATCAGTTCATCTAGGACTTTCAACTGGACACCTCTGAGAATAACAGCTTGACAGCAATGACACAGCCATCTTCCTAGCTGTATTCCAGAAAGAGAAAAGGGACACCTTCAATGGTTAAGATGTTTGGCATGAGAAAACAGCAAGAAATGTAGCACAAAATACTTGAGCCAGATAAAGTGCGTTTTTCTCGTGAGAATTTTGCAGTTGTTCTTTCTTGTCTGTGCCTTTACTTTTCACAGAAGACAGGGAGGGCGTTTAATTATTATTGTTCTTTTGTTTTCTATTCTTGGCCTCCCTCTTTCCACCTGCCATTAACAATTTTGCCTTGCTTTACTGGCTTCTCTTTCTTTACTTATAGAAGGTTACATGAGGTCCTCCAACCTTGTCATAAACATTCGCATACAGTGGAAAGGAGTAGAAGGTACATCTAAATGCACAAAACAGACCCAGAAAAAGAGAGGTTTTTTACAGTCTTCTGTGAGAACAAGATATCTTTGAACTGAGTAATGCTTTAACTTTTAGTCCACTCTTTACTATTATTACAAGTGTTTGGCCTTTAGTACATAGCCTTTGAAATCATCCAGCCCAATATTTTTGGCTAATTTTGTTTTATTTCTCTCGGGGACTTTGTTTCTTAAGGAATAGTCCAGAGCCAGAGCGTCCACGGTAGAGTTATGCTGCCATAATAAAAGCGTCGTAAATTCTGGTACAGTTTGTGCTGGTAATACGTCTAGGAAAGAAAGGTTTTACATCTTTTTTGACTTTCAAATGTAACCATTATTTGAAAAAGTTAAGAGTTGGGCTTTCCCCCCCTCCAAAATACTTCTCTCTGGAATGTTACTCAGGGATTACACATAAAAGCTCACCCTGTAAAATATGTTGCGGATAATCTGCAGTAAGCGCAGCTTAGCAGCTAGAGATGATTATGTGGGTTAAATGACATTCCTTCTGCGGTGATGGAAACTCTGTCTACGCAGACATACTCAACAAAAGTTACCATGGCTTAGCTCCTCTCCTAAACTTCATGTGCATTTTCAAACTTTCCAAGAAGGTGAATTCAAGCTCCTTCATTGCTCTCTGCTGGAGTCCCAAGAAAATACCAGTGTGCTTTTTGTCATTTACAGCTGTCATTGCTTAGCTCTTGAACATGAGACTCTCTCATGACTGATGAAAGTTGTCTAGTTAAGAGTGGGTCAAAGACACGCTCCTGCTCTAGAAGGAGATGAGAAGGTTTCTGCAGTCTTTGTCATCTCTACTGCTTGTGATTTCTATCCAAAACCAGTGGGAAGTTTTCTGAAGGCAGTCCAGAAGCTGGCAATATGGACAGCTTACAACCAAACACTTGCTGCACTGCTATCACGGTGATACCAGGAAGGACTTAAAAAATTTAGAAGGGCAAAGAAAGCAGTTGGAAGGAAAAGAACATTAACCATTATTCCATTCTTCTAATATGTCCTCCTTTAAGTCATCATTTTCATGCAGTTTAACGGCTTGCGTTGGTATCCCTCAAAAGGAATCTGAGACAGAGTAAGCTTTTTAATGCAGTAGATGTGACACGTGCAGGCCAAGTTGCCTTTGTTGACATCAAATGCCAGTTATGCTTGAGCTACCCTTTGCTTAAGGTACTTCGCTTACACGAAGAATTTTACTCATCATTGAGCAAATTTTGCTGTCATGAT
This sequence comes from Molothrus aeneus, assembly GCF_037042795.1. NCBI lineage: Eukaryota > Metazoa > Chordata > Aves > Passeriformes > Icteridae > Molothrus > Molothrus aeneus. The sequence continues at coordinate 66,203 of NW_027098851.1, forward strand.
TGAGTAAATTTTATTCATGATAGAGTGAATTTTACTGTCACTCCGAATTTTACTGTCATGATTGGCATTGAAACTTTTCAAGGAAAGCTCTGGATAGCAATGTTTGTGTAAAAATAGTAGTTTATCTCCTGTATTTGTGTGAAGCAGGTAAGCCTTTTGCTGTCACCAGTGTTGCTTACCCTTTCATGTCATATCCCTCTTCATATCCATATTCTGCTGAAGGCTTATTAATCTGCTTTAAAATTGGCACGTGGAATAAGACTACTTTTCCTTTTTGAAAGCTAATGTCATTTGACCTAGTGACAGTAAATAATTCATTAATTGTAAGTCCCCAGCTAGCATCTTTTACGCATATTCTAACCTTCTAAAGAAGTAACAAAAACACTCTCCAATACTTGACTTTCTTAAGCACACAAAATGAACCACATCTCTGCAGTATTTTAACGTGCACCATATTTAGCCAAGTAATTCAAAAGAAATAAAAAGCAGCCCCTTCAATTTGGAAATATTTTTGAATTGTTTTTGAATATACAAAACATACCCTTACCGTACGCATTGCATGCAGATTTAATCGTCGTGAAAGCAAACCCTATGTTTCTGTTGGGATAGCATGGTTTTCCAGTTTCCACAATTGTTCTTGGCACAGTTTTCTACTTATGTGACTGTTAGGACACTCGTAGGTACTTCTAAGGTACTGTAGTAAGCGGAGAAGGAGGAGAGGTTGTGCCTTATTTCTGGCTTCCTTTGGTTTTCTTTTTGGTTTTCTTCCTCTTGCTCTTTTTCATGTCACCTTTCTAGATACTGTGATTTAGATTTGCAGTTTACTAAGCTGTGTTTTCTGTCTGGAATTCTTTGAAATTCCCAGAGGAACCCCACCGGTAAATATGCATCTTTTTATGATTTGCTAGCTACATAGAAAATCTTCCTGCTGCTCTAAAATGCTTTTATTTGATATGCATTTTTATCACCATTCCAATGAAAAGAAAAGTTCCTCTATTCACTGCTTTTGTACTGGATTCAGTTCAATGTGCGCTAACGGTGCAAAAAAGTCCTGCTGGAGAAGGGATCTGCATACAAATTGACCAAGACATGTGCTACAAGGGTCTTGAAAAGGTTCAAAGTTTCTCTACCTTTCTGGCAGTCTGTCTTCACAGCAGGACTTGATGAGGGATTTTGCTGGCGTTTCTTTGACAGAAAGCAATAACAAAGCAAGCAAAATGGAGCAGCAAAAGAAGAATGGAGCAGCAAAAGGTACATTATCCCCTCTGTTATTATCATTGTCGAAACAGATTTTTTCACACCATGTTACATCAAATACCTTAGTAGAGCTAAAGACTAGAAAAACGCAGCTCTGTTCTGGTTCATTAAAAGCAAAGCCATCTGTGGACAGAAGTGCCCAGCGTGATGCTGGGAACTCCTAGCTGGTTTCAGTAAGCTGTCTGGAGAACGGCATTTTCGGTGGGCTTTACTAGCGTGTCTGTAAGGAGAGGGAGTTAATGTGCAGCTTTGAGCCCTGAGAGTGCCATAGGCAAAGAGACCCATCGTGTAGCTCTCTGACCAGCCACAGCACACTGAGGCATGATGGATTACTCCCAGAGTTCACGTGGTAGAAAGGTTTTCTGCCCCCGTGAAGGACGACACATCCATTTGCTTGACTAGAGCCATTCTGTATGTTACAATGGTAACTTGAATTCATCAAGTTTGTGCTATTTGTACAATGGCAGTGAGCTTGGATTCTTAAGCTTCTCGTGTTTGACCTGTTTCCTGTTTCAGTAAATAGCAAAACTTCCAAGGACTGCAGCGACAAGAAGATGAAGCTGCTAGTGTATTTCAAATCTTTGCCTAATAAAATGGTGATTTTTGCACATATTCGCAATGGAAATTTACGGTACCGAAACACCAGCTCTGCTCAGGGCAATTCTGAAATTGACTTGAGCTCTTTTCTGTGTTTCTTAGCAGGTGAACTGAGATACTTCTAGCTTCCAAGGCAAGGCGTTTGACAGCAGCTTGAAAAAGGCCCAGGCTGTTGGATGAAAAGGTGAAAAAACTGAGGGAAATGGGGGGAAATTTCACTTCTGGTTTATGTCATAGATTCAGCCAGATGATCAACAAGCATTAGTTTTATGAGGTACCAGCGTAGTCTTTCACTCTTGCAGATCCCCAAAAGCTTAACCATCCAGCAGCTTCTTCCTTGCAACAAGTGCCACAGCCAAAAGCCAGGCCTGGCCGTCACCTTCTCCTCGCAGCCTACAAACTCTGCCAAACGTACCGGTGATTCTCACTTTCCTTCTCAGCTACATGGACAAGCACATCCTCTCCATGTCTCCGAGTCCTTAGCGAAACCAAACAGCGGTTCACCTTCAAACAGCTCAGTGTGCCAGGACAGAAAGATTTCACTGGCCTGTGAAATCTTGCTTTTTCCTTGCAGCCTTTTATTTTCAGACATACACCGAGGCATTGCACTTTGCTTCTCAGCTGAGTGCATTGCCATATTGCTGGAGTCCCACACGTCCATCTCCTTCTCGCACTAACTGCTTCTGTTGAAACATGCTGATGTGATGTGCTTTCCTGCTCAGCTATTCACACAGTCACATTCTATGTCCTGCTTGCAGTCTGAATCTAAAAGGAGACGTTTCTGACTATGTCTCACAGACACAGATGTACCAGGATGAAAAGGTTGCTTGGACCTTGCCACTTACGTTCGAAAACATCCATTCACTCCACAATCAAGAGACACCTTTCTTTGCTTTACATCCTGCAAACTTCACACAGACACACACACACACACACACACACACACACACACACACACACACACACACACACACACGAGAGCTACGCACTTTCTTTCTTTCTTTCTTGGCTGCACACACTCACCTATTTCCCACCTTGACCTCTCTACCACTTCTCCTTCGGCCTTGCTGTGCATGGACATTTCCTGTTAAGATACCCATTGTGTTGCCTATCCCTCCCCCACATTGCCTTGCCTTTCCTACCCAATCTTGCATTTCTTGTCATTGCTGACAATTCCTTTCTTTTCCCTTGCCTTCCTGACCCATGCATGTCCTTCCCTTGCCCTTCATACCAAGCCAGTGCCTTGTATTGACTTGCTCACCTATCCTTCTTTTCCTTCCCATTTGTCCAGCTCCAATCTTTCATTTCCTTCTCCTTCTAGGACTCTTATTGCCTTGTCTCCCTCTCTTTTGTGTTGCCTGGCAAAGCCACCACTTGTCTGGCCTTGTCCTTGAACCCCTTCCTTGCCTTGCATTACCTTGCTCATCAGTCCCCCACCTGGAATTCACCACCTCTCTTTTTGTGGAATCTCTTCCACATGCATTGCCCTGCCTGCTTCTCCTAGGATTCTCCAGGCTTCCACTGGCTTTTTTTTCTCAAGGCCCCAGCGTTTCAGGAGCTTGTGAGAGGAAGCCTGGAGGAGGCCACGTGCAAGCACACCTATCTGTCCTGACAGCTTTCTTCTGACATCTATGCTTACATGTCTTGAATTTTGGACACAAAGTTCATCTTTCACCCTTGGGCTTCAGGGGCAGAATGACAGTTCTTTTGCATACAAAGGAAAGCAGGCAACTCAAGTGTCTTAGGTGCAGATTAAACATGACCCATGCAAGATCAAGGCTGGACAGAGCGGTCGGTCCGGGCCGCTTTTGTGTACCAGCAGTCTTTGAATGGACCTGCCACTTGCCTTGCTTTGGGCAACCAACCAGTTTCCTTGCCATGCCCTGCTAATTCTCCATTGCTTTGCATTCCCTTGCATACCCATGCCTCACATTTGACCTGCCTGCAGTTTTCCTACAGGGCTTGGCCTTGCCTAGCCCTTCCGGTTACCATCACCTCCTATGCCCAGCCTTGCCTCTAACTTCTGGGACTTGTCTCACCTACCACTCCATTTGCTTTCCCCTCACGGCTTCAGTCTTGCCAACCTGTCCCTTGACTTGCCTACAATTGCCTACACTTGCTTTGCCTTGCCTTACCTGCATGGAAGGCAAGGCAAAGAGTGGTAGACAAGGCAAAGCAAAGCCAGGAAGTTATTTGAAGGGCTAGGCAAGGCAGACATAGGCAAGCAAGCAAAGCTAGGGTAGGGTAGGCTAGGAAAACTAGGCATGGTACTGGAGGCAAGGCAAAGCCAAGTGACTTGGAGTGCCTTTCCTTGCTTGGGAAGTAAAAGATACGGTGGCAATGTTGGTAGGGCTGATGATAAGGTATCGTGGGAAGGTATAGTACAGCAAGACATTTCTGTCCTCGTCCTTTCTGTGTAGGAGCCATTGTTGGACAGAGTCAGTACCGGACGTGGTATGCAACTTTTGCTCTGTAAGTTCCTGAAGGAGAACAGCAATGCTTTCTCATGGGAAGGAAAGAACTTAGCCCCAGTGTTGGAGGTGCAGATAAGAAGCTGTGTCGTGCAGCTTAAGGGCGGCAGCAACTTTCTATCCTGGCATATTTGGTTTGGAAGCACTGACTCAATTTGTACAATCATGGAGTCGGTATCCATCTTTGGAAGGCAGTCTCCTTCCTGAAAGAATCCATTTGGCCTGTGTTTTCCACTTTCTCAAGGCAGCCTTCTTGAAATTCTGCCAGCACACTTCTTTTGGACAAGGTAAAGAGCTGCGCTGGGTCTTGGTGTGCAGCCTAGCTAGTGCCCCGCACAGGTAATGCCCAATAGCAGTGGTCTGACACCTTTGTAGAGGATCAGGCCCTGGATGCTTTGGATTTTGGAGGAGGGGATGCCATTTCTTTTGAGATGGGCTTCTAGTTCCTCCTCCCTTTGGCAAAGTTTGGGTGGCCACTTTGGGTGGTCTCAGTGAATTGAAAGGCTTTTCCCAATAGGCAGTTCTCTGGGTTAGAGTTGTTGAACTGTCAGTGGGAATGCAGAGGCCAGGCCAGGCCTCTGCAGGACAGGTTTTTGTCCCTTGTAGCTTTAGGGACTGTGTGAGCAGTCCCTGGTGCCATCCCATTTGGATCCTGACTCTGAGAGATTGAAGGCTTACGGTGGTACCTAGAGCTGAGAAGGAAAGTGGCGATAGCAGGGTGCATGTTTATAGTTTGATGGGTGCAATTGAAATTGTAGGCAGCAAAGAGCTTTCTCCACCAACAGTTTTGCGAGCTCGGCCGACATTTTCAAGTTTGTTACCAGGCTCTGTGAGAGAGAAAAAGTTTGTTAGGGCAGAAGATCTGGTGTCGGCCTTTGAGTGTGGGGCAAAGAAGAGTATCCACTTGGAAGGGGAAGATCGGTGAAATCCTTTTGTCCTGACACAGTTGATTGGAGAGCAGGGACGTTTCTGACTTGGCTGGGTCCTGGGGGTGGTTGTGAGCTGGGCTCGGTGCGTGTCCTGGTTTTGTGAGTTGACAATGCTGTGGTGTGGTTATTTAGAAGAGCGCTGACAGTGCCCAGGAAAAAGACAAGCACTTTTCTAGCCCAGCCCCGTTCGTGTGGGAGCAGTGTAGGGACAAGAGCTCTGCTGTGGATCCTGGCTCTCGGGTACTGACAGAATGGGATCCTGCATGTAGCAGAGAAGGAAAAAGAATCATTTCATTGTTGGCTGCACAGTTTAGAAGCTTCAAAATAAAAGGCAATTGCAGCATGGCCTCTTCATTTTAGAAAGCATGGCCTCTTCATTTTCTGGGCCATCAGCTGCTCAACATGTAACTTGCACCCACTGAACTGCATTCAGCTTCCTGGAGATATGCACTTTCCCTCAAGATCTAGGTACCATCTTGCACTCTAACACTTGAAGATCCCAAACCGCTTCAAAATGTCCAGCGGCTGCTCTCAAAGAAAAAGTCCTACAACAAAAAGGCAGTGCTGGCCATAACGCTCCCTTTGCAGTCTGTCAACCAAACGAAACATACTAGCGATTCTCACGGACTTTCTCAATGATATATATACGTGCATCAGCACATTCTCTCAAAGTGACAGAGACTATCGCTACAGCCAAGCGTTTTCAGCTGCACTTCTGACTGACAGATGTGCCAGGACAGAAGGCATTTGCCAACCTACCCTCTTTCCTGTGCAACCTGACATTGGCAGCGCAAATATTTTCACATTCTTTCATTGTGGACATGTCCAAAGCAGCTAAAGATCACACAGGTGGAAGTGTCAAGACAGAAGATGTTCTCAAAGTAACTCCTTTTTTTTCTAAACAGCTTTTAAACTGCGCACAATGCTTTGTATCTTCTTTCCCACATAGACCTGCCCTCACTTTTTCACACTCACATCTTTGTTGCAAACATCCAGCAGCTGTTTGCGTAGAAAAAGGCTCTAGAAATAAAAGCGAGACTTGGGCTGCACCTTCTGCCTGCCCTGTGTAAGCCACATCAAACTCACCAGTGCGCTCTGTCCTTCCCTTTTCCGCTGCAACTACCATTGTGTTCTCTGGATCTCGGAACCTAAAGGTAGGCACATTTGTTTCCACAGAAGGGCCATAGGTAGCAGCACAAATAGCTCTCACTGAACTTTAATCTTTACCACTGCCACCATGAGTTTGGTTGGTAGGCCAGTAGGAGTCATGCTCCTTTTACAGCTGGTATGCGGCAGCCACCAGCCCAGTGCTCTTCGACTCTTGTAACCAATCCTGCTTTTACTCTCCCGGAGGGGATTAGGCATCTGTTTCTCACACAGATCATTGTGGCAGCAGCCAACGGCTCTAGTGCACTGCTTCTGCCAAAAGACACTGGGGCCAGACACTTACCTTCTCAGCACTACGTAGCCCCGTATTCTGCATCTCTTGTCGTCCAGATCATACCGCAAAGCGTTTCACAGAGAAAAAATGTGCCAGGACAACAAGCTTGGCTGAAGTGTACCCCTGAAACTGGTGGAAGTTTGTATTTGCACCACATTCAAGGGGCAGTCCTCTTTCCTATACAACCTGCAAACTGCTGTCTGTTCGCAGTGCCCTCTGCCCGCTCCTTCTTACCTTGAAGTACCATGCCAAAGAGGGCTCTGTGCTGAGGTCTCAGAAGAAGAGGGAAGCATATGTGTTTGTAAAGTGGACTGTCTGTTAGTCACTTCCCTCTTCAAAGCAGCGTGTTCCATGCCAAGCAGACAACAAAGCAACAAAGGATGAGTGTGACTCTGCATTCAAATCCTGCAATGTTCCCAGAAGTGAATTTCTCTCTTCTATAGGACTGACTTGTATGAAGTGGCGTGGTTGTTTCCTTCCATTAGAAGGGAAACTCATCTAGCCAGGCTTCATCACCCCCTGTATCTTTTGGGGTAGTTCTTGGAAGAAAATAGAGAGCAACTTTTCCACTCCACATGATTCATGTTTCATTCTCTTCCTTCTGTACTTCAGGGAACAAGCTATCCATTCCCTACTCTTTCTATGAAAAGGCATGAAGCTATTAATTAAATTCCCATAGATATAATAAGGAATCAAAGTCTTTTATGCCTGCAAGCAGGCCCTTATGGTATGAAAAGTATGGATTGTCAGGGGTGGAAGAAGATCTGCATGAAAAAGGAGAAAGCCCAGAAGCATGCAGGGATTTTCAGGTATGAAAGGGAAAACGACATTAAATTGTCAAGGGAAAGAAATTGAAAGAGGGAGGAGGGAGAAGGGAGGAGGAGGAGGCAAATGCTGCCTTTGAGGCAGCTGACACAAGGACCGTCGGCCTCATGAGCAAACAAGAAAACCAAATGAAACTTCACAGCAATCTCATCCACAACTTAGTGGACAAATGTGCAAACCCATTTCTTCATTTATTATGTGTCTAATATATATAGAGATGTTCTTCATTCTGACCGAATTTTCAGGGAGCAAGCTAGTGTAAGGCACCTGGAACCAATGGTGTATTGGAAATGGCCAACATGCAGAACGCGCTCCATCCTGAACGCTACCACAGCAGAATCACAGGATCATAGAATGGCCGGGGTAGACAAAGACCTTAAAGGCCATCTAGTTCTCTGACATGGGCGGGGACACCTTCTACTTGCTCAGGTTGCTCAGAGCCCCATCCAGCCTGGCCTTGAACACCAGGTTGGGGTGTCCATAACTTCTCCAGGCTGTCTGTGCCAGTGCTTCACCACCCTCACAGGGAAGAATTTCTTCCGAGTATCTAATTTCAACCTGCCCTCTTTCATTTTGAAGCCATTGCCCATTGTCCTGTCTCCAGAGTTCCTAATGAAGAGTCCCTCTCCTGCTTCCCTTCAGATATTGGAAGGTGTTGTGAGGTCTCCATGCAACCTTCTCTTCACCAGGCTAAACAGCCCTCATTCTCTCAGCCTGTGTGTCATGGCTTGACACTGGGACAATGCCAGTGCCCCCATGAGTATACTCTCTCCCTGGTTTCTGCTGTGAGATGTGACCAGGAATAAGCAAAGCAGGCTCCCACTTAGGGAAAAAAAAAATTATTAACTAAACTACAAGGGAAAGGAAAAAAAAAAAAAAAAAGAAACACACAAGGAAAATGAAAACTTCACAAATACATCTCCTCCTCCTCCTCCCCAAATTCCCAATACAATACATCCCCCAAATCATCGACTCTCGGTCCAGCACCACCCTTCAGAATACTCAATCCTCAGTTCATCAAGAGGACAAGGAGTCCTTCTTGTGCCAGTGGTGACCTATTCCTTTCATGTCCAGTGCTCTCACCACTGAACACAGACCAGAGCTGCTTCTAGGGTCGACTTTTAAGGATGCTTCATCCCACTGCAAAAAGGCACAGTCTCAATTTTGGGACATCTGTCCCCCCCATATTTTTCACCCCCTGGGGCCGAGGGGTACCCACACCGAACCCTCTTGGTCCTGAGGCATTGCCTCCCCCTAGAATGCAGTCCCTGTATCACAAGGAAACATGGCTCTGTCCATGGCTACACACAAAGAGTCCAGCATAAGCTACTCCATCATCTCTTCCACCTGCGTTCTTCTCTATTTCTCTCGTGGCCCATTTCCTCTTATCTCCTCTATATCTCTCTTCTCATTCAACTCCAGGAGGATTAGCATTTGTAAGGTTTCCATCATCCAAGAAAAGGGTTAAAAATCTGAGGCTCTGTCTGTCCAGAACTCCCATGGCTGCCCTGCCAGGCCCCTTCTTGCACTCCCCTCTTCTCCTTCTCGGCCGGCCAAGAACAGGCACCAGCTCTCTCTCTGTCTCTCCTGCGGTGGGGGGGGGGGGGGGGGGGGGCTGCCCAATGCCTCTCAGTGCTCCTCCACCCTTCCATCCTGCAGGGGCCTTCACCTCCCTTCTGGCCAGGGACCCAGCCTACCTCACCGGGCTGGGTGGCTTCCCCTGCCCCGCCCAGCCCGCAGCCAGGCAGGGGAGATCTGAACCTTTCCCTGACCGGAACCCAAGAGAGCCTCCCAGGGGAGAGCCCTGCTTTTAACCCTGTGTTCTCAGAGGTGCATCCAATGTCCCAATGGCCACCTTAGGTGCCAATATTAAAATCTGAACATCCATTGGCCTAACCACAGCATCCCAGAAAACACATTTCCTGTCAAACCACCACACTGTGGGATATGCTCTTGTCCTGAATACTGAACTGCAGTATTGTCTGATGATTTTTTGAATCCTTTGAAGGCATTTTGAATTCTTTTTCAGCCTTAAATTAGACTAAATAGCTTTGATTTGTGGGTATTGAGCAACAGAAATCACTGCCCTGGCTTGCCTTTTTTACAGCTCCTTTCCGTGGGAGACTCGCTGCAAACGTCACAGCTGGTGAGACAGTGGGCACACCATCATTCTGAAAGAGCTTTGCACAGTAAACATAGAGGAGGATTAAATATTGAAATGCAGATGACAGGAGCTGCCCAATGGACTCTGCTGGTGGAAATCAAATACTAGTCTAGTATTTTGAATGCAAATAATTCCTCCCAATGAGGCCAGACAGGCTTGTTTGCCTTTGAATCTGAGCATGTGGACAGTAGTGGATGGTCTACAGGTTGAAAACAGTGTAGATACTTCTCCTTTTTTTCAATAGTGGCTCAGAAACTGAAAAGGCAGCTACAAAATGGTAAATACATCCCTACAGATTCAAAAATGGTTGTTCTTAATTTGCATCTCCACCATAACAACAAATTGTTAGAACTAAAATACAGATGGGAATTTTATAGCTTCTCAGAAATGAAGCAGGAATTGGCCAATGGGCCTTCTCAGAAATGAAGCAGGAATTGGCCAATGGGCCTTAGCAGTAGCTACAAGTTTTTCAGCATGAGGCATCTCAAAAGTGTTTTAACCGTACAGAACTTTTCTGTACTTTTGGCCTTTTATCTCAAGGATGAATCAAAAAAAAAAAAAAAAAAAGGAAAAAAAACCCAAGAAAAATAAAAAAAGAACAAACCCTACGAAATATATATATATATATATATAACATGACTAAGATAATAAGCACAATCAGTAACATATATAGAAAAAGAACCCATGGTTTTTAACTTTCAACCTTGTCTTCTCAACACACTCTCGAAAATGGAATTGTTTCCCTATCTGCCTTGAAACATTTTGGAGCAAAAAACACTCTAAGGTCCTGATAGGTGTTTTGGTCAAAAATCCCTTCTTCTGGTTTTCTGTCCATAAGCAGAGTAATGGAGGGGAAAACTGGTAGCTGGCCAAAGGAGGTAGGAAGAGTGATCATCATCCACAACACTGGGGCTAAAGAAATTTCCACAGAAAATTACCTGCCTTATTACTTCTTCATGTGTTGGGTTGAAAGCTCAGAATCTGTTTCCATGTTTCCCATCCCTCGAATGTTCTATTTCACAGAATTCGAGCCCCTCAAACTTCAGTCCTGCCAGAACAGCCCGCCACGTGCTGTCATAGGGGATCTGCTGATGCCCACTGACTCTTACCAGTCTAGTGCTTGTCACTGTTGCAGATCAAGAACTACTGAATAGTTCTGATTAATGCTCTTAGAGTGGTTGAAAACAAGGAAAGAATGACTAGACATTTGTATGATCAAATCCCCTGATGGAATAAAAACATACCAGGACAACAAGCTTAATAAATGTATTCATTGTCATAAGAAGGGAGATGAAGGGTCCAAAAGATTACTTGCATACTTACTGTTCTAAATCCCTTGTTATCTGGTAAATTGCAAAGGATGCCCGGCTTTCACCAAAATGCAAATCAGATTAAAATGTGAAGCCTTACACTTTACTGGATAGAAAACTTCATCGTCCATTTTTAAATCTTAGAGAATGCGATGTTGTCCTGGTTTAGGGCAAATTTGGAGGAGAATTTCCAAATTAGGGCCCCTCCCCCCAACTGGTTCGGGAAGGATTCCTCAGAGAGAAGTGGAACGAACCTGTTCATTTAATAGGCACAGCACCCCCCAGCACGCAAAAGGAACAATTCTGGATGACAGCACTCTGAAAAAGATGACAAATTCAGAAAGTCTCTCTTGGGGGGGTGGTCACTTTGTTCTCAGTCCCTCCGGCACTGGGCCAGCTGCTGCAGGCCACAAGGTGCAAACTCTCGGTGTTTCCCAGGTCCCAGTCCGGAGCAGGTTCAAAATGGTCAGGAAGACCTGAAGGAGAAACGGTCCAGGAAGAAATTTGGACAGTTTAGCTAAACTAGCTAATGAGCAAAAGCAAGCAGAAGCGAAGCAAGCAAGAGTGAGAGAGAGCAAAGCCAAAAGCAAAAGCAGAAAAAGCAAAAGCTGCAGTCTCTGTGTCCCGCCAGGTTGATAAGAAAACCAAAACAAAACATTCCCTCTTCAGAGCCAGTCTTAAAGGTACAGAACATAATATCCAACATTCACAGAACACATGAATGGGGATACAAGCATCATAACGTCACCCTAGGACAGATGTATTTCCTATTAATACCTTAATATTAATAAGGTTTAGAGCTGGAATTCAGAGGGAAAAGAAAGCTATTTTGAATTCATTCTATTCAATCATCTTGTCTGGGCTGTCTCTTCCTGCTTTTCACTTCTGAAACTCTGTATGAAAGGCATAGAGTTCTGGATTAATTCTTTTCAGTTTCCCCTGTTATTCTTAACAGTTTCCCCTGTTATTCTTCTTTAAAGGCAAACCTGGAAAAATCCACACTTTCTTTCCCAACCACTTCTAAAATTCCATTGAGAAGCAAAAAACCCCATCAAACAACTAAATCTCTGCTCCAATTTGTAGGAAAAATCCCCATGCCATTAACTGCTTTCCTAACATTTTCTTTCTCTTGTATTAATATGGCAACCTTTTCTTGCTTTTATAGATTAGAACCAAATTCTTAAAGCTATAAGGAAACACAGGTTTACTGTAGCTGATTCTGAGATACAGTAGTCCAGCAAGGAGTTCAGACCTCAAAAGAAGAGTCTGTACAACAAGATTCAGCACAACGTTGAGACATATTAGCTATTTTTCAAGAAAAGCCGCCAAAATGAAACTGCTTAGACTTCTATACTATCATGGGTGCCTGCTTCCAGAACCTGACCTAAGTTGCTGGAAACTAGCTGCAATATTACTGCAAACAATGCTGTGAATGTAGGACATTGTTATTCTTCTCTTCCATTGAAAACCACAAGTGGAGTTGCGTCATTTTCTTAAAAATTCTCCATTTCCTTCCAAACTGCTAAAATAATGATAAATCAAGTGTTCTGTTCATACAGTTTAAATCTAATAATGTTCAAAATGAAAAAAAAAAAAATTCATTCAGATATGGTCTGCAATAATACAGCCGAGACAAGATGAACCAGTCTGGCCTACAAAATAAAGTGAAGCAGAATTTGGGAATTTGGAACACCTTACGATGTAATATTTAAAGAAAAAAAAGAAATAAAATGTAACCTACCCAAACTCAATCAGTGATGCACCGACAGAGAAAAAAGAACTAATTACTACTAATATTTCTTTCATTCTCAGACAAGAAGTTAAATGATCCTCTTGAATGCGCGGAAGATTGTTGCGAAAGACAGCAGCCTTCTTCTTTACAACATATTCTTCAGAACTCCAGGAGACAAATCATTAGAGCTATGAGGCTCTTTCTCTCTGTAAAACTTCCAGAGCATAGCCAAGATTATATTCCTTTAGAGATCCTCACCGCCCTGGGAGACTGGTGGATAGTCTACAGCTCCAGTACATCAGCCAGACGCTCTGCCTTATTTAGCATGGCTACTGCAGCAAGGACATCATCTCTACTGGCTTTCTATCCAAAATATATGCAAGGCACAACAAAGAATATAGCCAAAACACTGAGCACAGCTTATGGCCTTCAAAACAAAAATCTCACCATGGCAATACTGGATCTTCTGATCCAAACCATCAGGAAACATTTCTTTAGAGGCGAAAAAAGCTCCTGTTGATTGTACAAAAAATAGTGATGTAAACCAGAGTTGCATGACCCAATATTTCTATTGAACTGGAACTATTTTGATCAATATTATGGATCCATTTCTTTTCAGGGCATTTGGTAAAAAATGTAAAGTATAGTTTAAAAGGAATTATTGGATGCGTACTAAGTACTAGGGATTAGTTAAGGTGTTGGTTTTGCATGGCTTGGTTTTTGGTGGGGAGGGAAGAAGCCAGCCACAGAAGTGAATCTTTTGTGAAAAGCTCCTAGAAGCTTCCTCCATGCCTGGCAAAGTGAATCCCTGCTTGGCACTAAGAACAGACATGCTGCTAAGCCAATTAGACAAGCAGTAATATATTTAAGAAGGAAATCAAAACTGCAGCCAGTTAACTTTTAAGTTTGCTAATTTTTTGGTTGGCACCTCTTCTGGTTTGAAAGCAAAAGCAGCAAGAGATGCTGTCGCTGTTGCAGTGTGTGTTTTTGATTGCAATGCAGTTTGAGTAGTCAGTTTTATAATACTTCCGGTTTTGTGCTGTTGTAGCATATTTTATTATTAATGGATTGTTCCTTTCCCCCCGTGGTGTTAGTTTTTGCCCTAGTTGTCCATCTCCCCAAAGACCTGCCCTTTTGTTCCCTTTTCCTCCTCCCACTGAATGTCAATCCCTCCCCAAGCCTGCCCCTTTCTCTAGAAACTTCCCTATCAATTTTATAGTCTTCAAAACCCCATTGGTTTGTTTAAGTTATTCTCCTCCCCTGTAGTCCCCTATTGGTTTAAACATTGTATTCCCCGCCTTGTGGTCCACCCCCAGTTGCTCCCAGTGTGTTAAAGATTGTATCCTCCTCTGGGACCTCTCCCCATTTCTAAGTTGATGTATGCGTTTGAGTCAGTGTCTTTCTGTCCCTGACCCTCCAGGGAAGAAACTCCTTTGGAAAACATACAGAAGACCTCTCCCTGTTCCTTGTCCCTGCCCTCGGCGCAGTCCTATCCCCAATGCAGTCCACCTGTGCCATAGAGCAGCTGTGCCCTACAGCTGCACCCTGGATTCGACAGCTTTCTGGGGGCAGCCCACTCTGGCTGTTGGTGTCAGGAGCTAGTCGGTCTGAAGAAATCCAGCATGGCAGCAAGACTCCAAGTCAGAAATACAATTTATTAGGAAAAGGGGAAAAACCAAATACATGCAATAATACAAAAGAAAAAGCACGGACAGAATACGACCTGTCACCCTGCTAGTTAGGGTGGTGGCAGCAGTCCGGATGAAATGGTCTTGTTGAAGTGGTGATCCTGTAGAAACCATCTGGTAGCTCTTGTCCTCTGAAGACCAGTGGGTGAGGGTGGCCGTTCTTCTAGGAAGCCAGTGGAAAGACTGCTTGTGGTGTCCCAAAACTCAGATTCTATCCAGCTGGGGATGCTTAGCTCCTGCCCCCTGGGCAGAGCATCTTGCAATGGGCTCAAATTGTTCTGAGTCATGCAGTGGTTCCTTGATTACCCTTTAAACAGAAATGGCTCCTGGAGGGAGTCATCTCTGAGTCATGTGGCAAGACATTGATGGCCCCGTTAAGAGATAAGGAGATAAGGAAAAAACGATGCCCCTCCCGGTTTCAGCAGCTCTTGAGGTTGGGAGCAGAATACATTTTTATATTGTAGCCTAGGACAATACAGGATGAATGCTTTTGCATTTGCAGGAGGTTTGTGTGGATTTGAAAAGCATCCTTATAGCAGAGGCACAAAAGTATTCTCATACCCTTTTAAATCATCTTCAAACCAAGCAATTCTCACAAGAAGGTAACGCATGAATGACTTGCAAGTGAGTTGAAGAAACACGGCAAAGATAAGTAGTGTTCAACTGCAGAGAATCGTTTAGGGACACCATACCTTTATATACCTTTATATTTTAAATCAGGAAGCATGGATGGACCGTTTTTTTCCCCTTAGTTGACTACAGAACCAGCGGTCCCTTGCGGGAGGGTGTTTGGATTCAAGATGACACTGGCAGCTAAGAGCATGGCTACATAGAAGGTGCTACTTTTAGACCAGAACATTCAACTACTTAAAGGCAGATAGGAGAATAGCTGACTAGTGACAGCTCTGAGCAGAAGAGCCTGTGGCTTATCCTGTGGGAACAATAGTAAGACATTTCAATTGAAAAACCCCATTCATTTCCAAGGACCAAACATCAGTAAAAATAAAAGGTCAAGTAAAGACACCCTAGTGCTCTTCTTATCAGAAGCATGTTCCTCCATATGAGAGCATTTAGGAAAGGACAGTCCATTCATAAAGAAAGGTGTGCCAGTTAGAAAACCTGTAGAACAATACAAGACAAACTCACACAATATACATCCTCAAATGCAAAATGAAGAAATAATCATTTCAAGCTTCCGTGGAATTAATTGCATTTTATTTGTTCTTTTCATTTCAGCTGCTATCAAGTTATTTTTTAAGACTGAATTTTATGAATTCAGCAAAGCTCTCTTTTTGAATGTCTGCATACCCCTATAAAACACTGAGGTGACAAAGAGAACGGCAGTGGAAGGAAACCTGGTCCACCTCCCCCTCCTTGAAGCTTTAGGCCAGCGAGTGATTAGAATTTAGTCACTTCATTTGCTTTACCAAGAGAGAATGTTTTCTAGCCTTTATCTTTCCTTTTGGAGCTGATTCACTTTGTAGTCATAAATTCTTGACTCAGTTGGTGAGAAACAATGGCATTACAGCCGTGGATGTTAAAGTGCACTGATGGGAAATGAAGTTTTCATCTTCAGGTCCTTGCTTCAGTAAATCTTCCAAATTCATCAGAAAGAAAGTTCCCAGACCAGTAATCCCCACTCAGATGACCTAATTCAAATAGTCTGTAGGCATAAGAGGCATCAAGCAGGTGCTGTCATCTGTTAGGGGAATACCCAGCCAGTACATGATTGTCTAGTTAGGCGGCAACAATTTTGGAAATAATTTAGTTTTTTTGTATTGCAAGTGAATGGTCAATACATTTTATTAGTGGATACGGGTAAAAGAATGTCTTCTGCATCCTTTCAGAGGGGAAGCTTCCCTAGATCTAAAGCTGCTCAGCTCCACGATAGGATGCTTTGTCTGAAAAGGGAACTCAAGTCTTTGTCCTTTTGGATTGCTTCCATAGTTTTTCACTCACTCTTCAGGTACCTGTTAATACGTTCTCTTATCCCTTGCAAACTTTTATGGGCATAGTCACTGAATTGGTACGTATTCCATGAAGTCCACAGGCCCTGTTGAGATGCAGCCACAGGTCTCAAGGGTGTTAGCAGATGTTATTCTGAGGCCACTCCTAATGATGTTTGATGGATCATAGTGACTGAGGAAAGTGCCCAAAGACTGGATGAAAGCAAATGTCACCCATCTTGGAAAAAGGCAACTAGGAGGACTTGGAAAAGTACAAGCCAGCCAGCCAGCGTCATTTTTATCCCCAGGAAGTTGATGGAGCAGCTATTGCTGGAAAGCATTGCCAGGCACATGAAGGAGGACAAAATAACATAGTCAGCATGGATTTACCAGGGGAACTTCATGCTGAACAACTTTTTAAACTCCTCTGATGAATCAACTTGCCCGGTAGATGAAGGGAATATTGTCTGCCTGGGCTTCAGGAAGGTTTTTGACATTTCTCTAGGTGGCAGCACACATACATCCCAGAAGGAATAGTGCAAAGAGGAGGGAACCAGTGTCTTTTCAAGGATGCTCAGTGAAAAGACAAGAGGCAGTAGGCACACACTGAAATACAGGAGATTGCCTCTGCACATCAGCAAATGATTTTTTACTGTGAG
Organism: Molothrus aeneus; assembly: GCF_037042795.1. NCBI lineage: Eukaryota > Metazoa > Chordata > Aves > Passeriformes > Icteridae > Molothrus > Molothrus aeneus. Next base: position 83,222 of record NW_027098851.1, read on the forward strand.
GGCGACTGAACCACGGCACAGACTGCCCAGAAAGATTGTGGAGCCTGGATCTTTGAAGACATGAAAAGTACACCCAGATATAATCCTGGGCAAGAGGCTCTAGGTAGCCTGGTTTAAGCAGGGGGGTTGGACCTGGTGAGCCCCACTGACGCCTTCCACTCTCGTTCATTCTGTGCTAGTGAATTCTCTTAGAGATGCATTTCAAGCACTGGCATGACAAAGATCTGTGCAGAGAGAGATCCAAATGGACATGGGATCTAAGTTCCTTAAGTAGTGCTCAAGAAGAATGCAAAACTCTGGGATAAGTGTCTCTTCCATAACTGAATCCCTTTCATGGGAAAATTCCCCAGCTATAGAAAGATCTTCTGATAGGCATGCTTAAGACTGACACTGGCTGAGCAAATTTCTCCCTATGTGTGTTTAAGACCAGTTAGGATCTTCACCAATAGTGTTGTCAACATAGTCACAGAATGTATATTGTTAAGAAGGGACAACTTACATCAGAATGGCAAATATTGGTCCACAAAATGTATTAATGTATGGGAACTATCTACTTGGGTTGAAAATAAAAAGAAAGAGTTAGTCTTTATTTATCAATTTCATCCCAATATTGATAAGGTAAGAAAAAGACCTTAGTCCTTAACCTTCTTAACTCAAACAAAGATTTTTAAAAATTCCTTGTAAAAAATGTATCCTAATTATCAGACTATGAAACAATTTTAGTTGGGAAAAAAGTTCCAAAATTGTGTAGATAGTGGTAAAGAAGCCAAGAAAATAGGTAAGAAACAAAAAGAGAGCAAAAGAGTCAGCTTCAGTCTGCAAGCTCGTTCTAGAAGTAATCTGCTAGAAAAAGGAACCCCCAGTTGAATTTCCAATGTATTCATGCACTTGATTCAGTAACTAGTCAATGTAAAAACCAATCCTTTTGTACGACTTCTCCCAGCAACAAAAACTCCAGCAGCTTGACACCACCATCATGCCTGTCCCAGATGTACTTTAAAAGAAATTATCCTTTCTTGAAACTCTGTTTGCATAAAAGTTGCAAGACATTGGAGGGATTCTCCACATTCTCATTTCTCCGTGTGGCTTGAAAGTATATTTGATAAAATATGCAACAAAGCATATGATTTATAAGGTAGGGTAAAATGGATGATTTGGGAATTGATCTCTTGTTGATATTAAACTTCATATCCACTCTCTGTGAAGTTTCTAAAACAAATGATGGAGCTGAGGCATGAATCTGCCACAACAAGTGTTAAGCAAACATACACACTCCCCTTCACATGCCCCCCTTCCACACACACCTAGGCCCACGCAGAGGTCAGCATAGCAGATGATGAACACCTTGGAAAAGACCGAAATGCTAAATACCTCTCTTTGTGGGCAAAATAGCTGGTGCAACAATTCAAATATCTGGTGTAAAAATTCTGTTTAATATCTACTTCCTATTTAAAACACAGCTTTTCATTTAATTATATGTAGGGAATATTTTCATATTATTTGTTTCTTTACAATTACTTCATTCTCATGTGTTGTATGTCTAGGAATATTTTCTTCTAAAGATAGAAAAAAATAGATAATATCTTTTCAGAAGAAAACATTGGTTTATACAATTTTAAACCATCATGATATGGAAGAATTCTTTTGTCCCTCACTAAGGTGGAAGAACTATTTGGATCACAGATCATTTACAATGAAATACTTTACCTTTTTAAGATGCTTTCAGTCAATTTTATATCCTCATTGCTTATTCATTGTAAACAGTAATTTTTCAGTGAAGGGAAAGTGTGTGGTATATCTGCATTATGTTCAAACCCAATTCCTACTAAAGGCCGGGCTGAACCCCAGTAAATAATGTCCTGAATGATATTTTGCCGCCTTCTTTGGCACTTCATGAAATCCTAACATGAGGAAGTGTGGAAATACAGAGATTTTGTCCCATGTAGAAACCCATCCCATGTATTTTATGCTGTAATTCTTCTCTCTTTTAAAATTTGCTATCTTCTGCATAGTTTTCATTAACCTGTTACAGTAGTGAAAATCACAGATCAAGGTAATTTTGTAACACTTTGATTTTACCCCAAGAGCTGAGGGAAAACTTGCTCCTATACTTCAATCTGAGTTTCTTCTAGATTCAAACTTTGTTTCTCTACCATCAAGAGTCTCCTGTGTTGCTGCTCAAAGCCCCATCCAACCTGACCTTGAATACTTTCAGGGATGGGACACCCACTACTTCTCTGGGCAACCTGTTCCAGTGTTCCATCACCCCCACAGTAAAAAATGTCTTCCTTTCATCTAATATGTGTCAGAAGTATTAAATCTAGGCATATAAACTTTGAGGAAAGGTTTGAAATTCTTTTGATTTGAATCACATTTTATATGAATACTGACTTACAGGTGACTAAAATATGTTGATGGGCATTTGAGCTGACACTTTTTGAAAAGGTGCATGGAATTTAAAATTAAAACCAGCACCATTAAAAGCTTTGTGCCGTTTTCTTTTTCCTCTGGTATTCAAAATTGCATATATCAAATATCTGTGCTTCATACAAAGCTCTTAGACACTCTCAGAAAAAAGCTTTTCTTTCAGACTAAGTTGCAGTTTACGTAGAACACTAGTACTAGTGAAGGTTTTTCTGGGCATAGGGGGAACACCTTCTCATTGGATTTGTGTGCAGAATGCATTTTATCCAAACTGGAAAATTGATCCCAGCTGTGTTCTAGTCATCATTCTTACTGCATCAGGCCTGAAGATTCTGTGAAAAGTAGCCTGTGGTCCTTGAACATAGCTCATGTGAAACAGATGAGAGGCGATGGAGAAGTTGAGGGAGAGAATAAAGAGCATATGGCCCAGTACAGACTAACAATTGTTTGGCACCCTTTAAAGGCTGTGTTTGACAAGCAGGGCTGAAGCAGGTCTGCAAAATATCCGGGAGATCAAAATCCATTGAAGCAAATTGCCCTGGCCAGTCACCTTGCTGCCGATAATTCCCTCTCCATACCAGCTGATCAGGCCTAACAATGCTGCTGCAGAAGTATTGTGAAAAAGGTAGGCATATTTTCACAGATGCAGGGGAAAATCCCCTTGGATGATGGTTCCAAGGGATTACTTGATGGAGCAAGTTATGTACCCTTATCTACCGTGCAATATCTAAGTTGGTGAGTTCACTATCTGTCAGCATCACTTTAGAAAATAAATGTTTGATGCACAAAAAAATATTTCATATGTCCTGTCTACCTGCTTCATTTCAACCAATGAATAGGCTACGTTCCATCAGCAAAGGGTTTATGATCCTATGTTTCTTTAAACTGTGGTAATTCTTTATTTTTTTCTAAATCAGACACTGTCTATTCATAAGATTCAGATGTCCATGGCAGGAGTGTAATTAAATTCACATGTTAAAAAATAACCTTCTTCTTGTTATCTTTTTATTAAATTACTGACATGTAACATCAGTCTGAGAGCTGAAGAAAACCCCTTCATTTGCTGTTTGCCAAGTATCATCTATGTGATACAAATTCTGCTTGAGAAATCACACCCGTACATTGCCATGTAGCACTACTAGTAATGCTTTCACAACCTTTTCTTCATCATTAGGTCTTTTGGTGAAGTGAATGATTAGAACATAAGCAAGGGCATTTGTTCAAGATGCTCCAGAAAGAGCTGTGGTCTGTTCTCTTCTTTGCTGCCTATGTTAGCACTGAGCTGCAAAAAATGAAAGATTACTAGGAAAAGTGTTACTTTCAGTCTAAACTTGTAAATGATGTTTGGAATACCCTGTTAAATGACAAGGTGCTCTTTTAAAATATGGCATCTTAAGAGAAAATGTCAGCTTTAAAAAGGTTTTGAGACAGTTGCTTCTGGAAAAAAAAAAAAACCAACAAAAGAATTGGAGGCATCTAAGGTCTTTAGGCATACTATTTTGAAGATTGATTCAAACCACAGTTTATTCATATAGGAAGAGCAGAGGACCATAGATGCAACCCATTTGAAAATGGATTTCTATATGTTTCTGGTTGGGATTACCAGACATCATTTCTTGTGAAGTCGAGGGACTGCAGTTAGCACTCCAGTAATTTCCTTCCCTGAAATTCAACTGCATTTGCTCCTTTTTCCAGAGTCCCCATTTATTAGTGAAGGTATGCTCTATCTATGCATTAGAATATTCCATTAGAGTGTGTGACTCATACTTGCTAGTTAAAATTAGCTGGAACGGAATGGATAGTTACAGTTGCTTGTATACAATAGTCTTATTTTGGCAAGTTTTCTTTAGACAATGTTGAAGCAGCACTAGCAAATAGGAAGTACAGCTTGCAGCAGGGAAGGACACTCTTCTGCTTTCTCAAGTTTCCTGTAGTTAAATAGACGCCAAAAGGCTTTTCCTAGTACTACTACTGTCTTGTAGGAATACTTGATCTAATCCTATCTTTGATCAAATTACGAATGGGTTACTTTTCTACAAGGCAGAACATTTTTCTTTTAATAATATGTATTTTGTAAGGTGGAAACATGAACTTGTGCACCAGTCACGTGGAATGTACTCCTTATTAAGTTTCACAACCTTCTTTAGAAAATATTGACTGTGTGTAACTTCAAAAGAAGAATTCTGGGCATCTTCATTCTATTGATGTAATTGTTTTTCTGCCATGCTGGTATTGTTTTCTATCATTTTTACCAACAGAAATATTTTTCCCTGACACCTATGGAAAAGACCTATGTTTACTCAACAGTGCGGCATCAGTACATTGTTTAGAATGATTTCAACATGGTCCCAAACATATCGGACTTCTAGACAGCAGAGGTTAGCAACAGGGAATGGGAATAACTTCTGAACCGTTTCAGTAGATTTCCCAGGAAGGGAAAATTGCTTTCTGCCACTGCAAATTTTCCCAGAGATTTTGTCTGGTTAAGAGTTGCATCAAAAGAGTATTTTTGCACAAACCTTGGGGCAAGCTCTGTCTCCGATTTACTAGTGAATGCAAAGAGGGTGAAAGTGCTGCTTCAAAGCCCTCTGTGTGCTTTCTGTACCAAGAGGGGGGGTGACCCCAGAAATAAGTTTTGATCTCTCTTCAGAACACAAGGCATGTCATCACCTCATTCATCTTCTTCTGGGACTCATAGCATCTTAAGACTAAGAAGCTCTCTTGCTTGCTGAAGTGCGTTCAGCAAAAAAACCTTGTCTCATCAGCAAATTTGAACACAACTACAGTCGAGTCAATTCCAATGCTGGCAGGGCAATACTCTACCCCACTAGTAACACGCCACTATTAGAAGACTGTGTAAAACTATTTTTGTACAAAGTAATCGGAGGGAAAAATAGAATTGGGAAGAACTGCACATTGTTCTGGAAAAAAGTCTCCTGCCTCAGTCTTACAGACATCATTTGCTGGTATCATTTTTAATAGTTGGGGCTTTTTAAATTTTGTAGAAGAAAAAATATTACTGCACCTTTATGTTTCCTTAATAGAAGTACAGCCATTTCTTAATAGATTAGAAGTAAGCCATTTGAATATGTACAAATGGTCTTTTCAAATACATATGCTATAGCACACTGTGAAAGTAATCTAAAGGTTTAAAAAGATTTTGGAAGAAAGTAAGTCTAAGGTGATAGAAGAAGAAGAAGAAGAAAACAGCAGTTTTCTTCTGGTGAAAAAAAAACAAACGGAGGACCTTGTACAGTGGAGATGTATTATTTGACTTCCTGAAAAACTGAGTAGATTTGCTATTGCCAATGGTTTTCATTAGGAAGGAAGAGATTCCTTTGGCAAAAAAACCCCTTCAAATTGACTTGACAAAAATGTTATGACACTTAACTTCACCAATCCTGAAGAAAAATTCTCATCACTTGATCTGGAAATCATGATGGTAATGGAGACAAGGATGTCTAAGCCATGCCATCAGGAACATAAAAAAGCATTAGAATGCAGGTAAGACTGAGCTCCTGAACTAGTGTGAAGAGAATGCAACAAAGACATTTTCCTTTAAGAGTCTTCAGGATGGAAGGCAGAGCAAATTTTTTCACGGGAAGTATTTCTGAATAGAATGAATCTTCAAAATAACATTGTTTTCCAAAACCTGTTTACAGTATCTCTTACCATGATACACAGTTCCTATGAATAGAAAAAGCAAAGCACTTTTTTTCCAAACTGTTGTGCACTCTTAAGCAATCTACAATAAAAATAGTATTTTTTCATGCTGGGAATGATGTTAATTACAAAAAAAGCCTTGTAGCACACTTGGCACTGTAGTCTCTTGATTAGCATAGCTTTTTATTCATCAAACACGTTTCACATTGACTATTTTTCTCTTTTAAATAACGGCGTCTTTGTACTTATGCAGCATCCATGAAGAATTTCTTGGGTGTTATTTTGTACCTGATCCTAAATGGCAGGTTCTGCATTCTGCCATCTGTCTAGCTTTGCCATTTGATGCAGCTTCTGAGAGGTATTTTCAGAATCGAGGACTACTTGCAAGAATGATGCTAAATCCATGCATTTTACTCCTTGGTTAATGCAAAACTATTTTTCCTTTACAGATCAATGAGAACAGGAAAATAATGATGGTGAGTTCAATCCTTAGAGTAATACAAAGAGGACTATTATCATCATTAGAAACCAAGCAAGGTGTATTTATTGCACATGCAGTATACTCACTAATGCAAATTACCCTGTAAATTCAAAAGGAATCTGTATCATAGGAGTGGATGGAATGTTTCTATTGATATTTTGCTTAAAGCAGAAAATTAATTCTTTTGACAGCCAACTCATGATTGCAAGCTCACTTTCAACTACAGCTTTCAAACAGATGAAACGTGTCTGTTTCTAAAACGATACAGTACAGTACACAATAGCAAGTCAGGTCATAGACATTCAAAAGAAAAAAACAGATCAAAGGACACATTCATTCCCATCTACAAGCCCTCAAGAGTGTACAGGTCAAATGTCCCCAGAAAACTAGGCTGGTGGCGCAAATTCTCTATGTTGGCACCAGCAGAAGCAGCTGCTATCTTTATAGGATGCAATCTTGCTTACATCACCCTTCAGAGCAATCTTCTGTACCCCTGCCCAATACACCTTCTGCTCTATTCCTTGGACTTCACATTTGCATTTCTACAGAGTCCTGTCCTGCAAACTGACTCAAAGTTCAGGTAATAGATTTCCAAGATTTAGAAATGTTGTGTGAGGTTTATTTATTTCATATTTCCTTCCATCTAAGCAAACTGTAACTTTCGGAAGTGAAATATTTCGAGTATGTCACGTGTATTTTAATGTTAGCTCTGCTTCACATTCAAACTTCTCACAGACCCCTGTGATGCCTTGCTGCAAAAATATATAGCTGCCAAGAGTGGTTGTGGGAAGTTAGAATTGCCAGAAAACCATACAAACAATCTAACAATAGAGCCTTGGATTTCTGAATATAATTGCACCATGTAAAGTCAAAATATAATATTTAAATGATTTTATATAATGATGAGTGTGGGCTAGAGAGAATCCAGATAGAATTTTATTTTTTTAAACAGTTCCGGGAAAAACATGGCCTTGACTTGGAAGTATAGCACGAAATATTTTTATACAGCATGAGTTCTCATTACCTAATCATATGATTTGTAGACCTGAATTGGAAACCAGGAAATAAACAAAGAAAAATATTCAAGCTATAAAAGATGGGAGTTTAAAATTTTCTTTGTATTTCTGATTAAAGCTATTAGGTAGCTAAATGGTCACCCATGATTTTAAAAAGCATCTGGACATTAAAAATAGGTAAATTTCTGCGGGACTTGGATGTCAGCTATTCCTGAAAAGCTTTATTTCACCGCTTTCCAACCCTGAATCAATCCACTTAAACGCAGCTGTATTTCAGATGCTCAGTGGAACTGTCCATGTAATGCATATAGTTGACAAATAGTCTGCAGAAAAAGCTAGATCCATTTGAAGATCTTTTTCTGTAAATGGTATTCACGTTATTTGTACAAACACACAGATGGGATTTCTGCTGTCTTCTTCAGGCTACTTCCTCCAGAGAGCTCTCCATCAAATCTCTCTAGTTCTACTCTTCTGGTGATCCAAAGTCAGCACTGGGATGGTCCAAGTGCATGAATTACTGTCTGCTAGAGGTGCACCCCGAGGGCTTCTGTGTGCAGCATCACGTGAGCCCTACTAATGTCACCCTGTTGGTATAAACTGAGCTAGCTGGACCTTAAGGGACAAGATTGTGCACTGATATTGTAATAGAAATTAGGTACTAAGAAGGAGGCTGGAAGATTTAAATATTTCTGCCTCCAGCTTAAGCAACACTAAATCTTGGTCTTTATCTGAAAAACTAGGTGAATTAGCCTATTTGGCATTCCTATGCCAAAAATGTCAGTAATACAACAAGAACCGTCAAAAGAGTAACAATTCCAATCATTACTTTGTAAAAATAATTCATTGGAAGAAGTCGGGAAGAAGGATGAAACATGCCAATATCCTACCCTGAGAATCATTCTGTTGATTTGCACAGGTTTCTTATTATATACCCATCTAATGCATTGGACATGCATGCTTGTGATGACACAAATACTTGCAAAGCTTACCAGATAAACCATGTTCTCTTCAGACAGCAAAACATTGCTTGATGGTTGTGTTTGCTAATTACATTTAGACTCAATGTTCTTAAAGGTCTTTTCCAACCAAAGTGATTCCATCATTCTCTAAATCGCAGATCCTGCTTGTCTTGGTTTAGGGCAAATTTGGCAGCAATCCTCAAGAAGGGGTGATTTATTAAAAATATTGATCTAGTACTGATATCCAACTGTGACGGACCAAGGCTCTCTAACAGTTCAAAATTAGAAAGTGTATGTTTATTGCAACGCTGGGCAGCGTGCGGGATAGCTCCCAAATACACACTGTGATTTAGAGGTGATAACAGAGTCTTTTTATCTATACAAGTATTGAATACCCAAAAGACAAATACATATTCATAATTTAGGTACATCCCATCATTCCTCACTTCGTATGGTAATTAGTTCAAAAGCTATTAAGCACACGTAGTTTGTTCCTCAAAATGAATCGGTGGTCCCTTTCATGGGGAGGGGTTCCAAAATGAGGAAATAAATGAAGTCTTCCTGGTTCTGAACTTTCTACATTTTCAATGCAAATATGACAAATGAACCCATTGGTAGAACTCCCATTCCCCATCTTCAATTGGTTTCAGAACAGAGGTGGCCTACAATTGTCTTATGTTCCTAAAAGCTATTTATGAGTTTCTATATTCTTCATGATAAACCCAGCTAAGCAAACATGATGTTGACAAGCAATCAATTATTAGTTAACTACTAACTCTTAACTTCAACAAGGCCTACCTATTTATTTTGATAAACTCTAATAAGGCTTATCTCTAACTAAAACCTCAGCTCCTCTAAAATCCCTAAATTTCTTTAAAGTTTATGTCTCAGGGGGCCCCCCCCAGAAAGCCCACCTACACGGCCCCTCCCCTCAACTGGTCTGGGAAACATTTCCTCTGAGAGAAGTGGAAAAAATCTGTTTATTTACCAGGGAAAGCACCCCCCAGCACAAAAAATGAACAATACCAGATGACAAAACTCAATCGCCGCTCTGAAGAGACAACAAATTCAGAAAGTCTCTCCTGTGGATGCTTGCTCTGTTATCAATCCCTCCGGCACTAGGAAAGGCTGCTGCCCAGAGTAGGCCCCCATAGGCCACAAAGTGCAAGCTCTCAGTGCTCTCCAGGTCCCAGTCTGGAGCAGGTTTGAACAGTTCCAAGAAAAGGGAAAGAAAAAAGACAGTCCAGGGAAAACTCTGCCTCAGCCAGCTAAACCAACTGAAAAGCAAAGAACACTCTGTTCTGCTCCATCAGTGCCCAGACAACACAGTGCAGCACAGAATGTGGAGCAGTGTTGCTTTTAGAAGAGTGAGTGCAGCCTGTGATAACAAACTCCGTACTTCTTCTTCTCCCCACCTTTGCTCTCAGAAGCAGTCTTGAAGGCAGAGAATATAATATCCAGCATTAACAGAACAGATGGCTGGGGATACAACATCATAAAGTCACCCTAGGACACTGCTCTACTGAGATATGTCACCAGACTATGCTAAGACAAAGTTTTGGAACTGCTAATTAAAATTCTACTATCACAGTGAAGCTGAGGAGGAAACACAGCTCACTCCAGTTACCTTGTGGCATGCCAATACTTCCTTTCAATCACAATGGTTTTCGTCTTTAAGTCCGTGACATCACAGGCATAATTCAATATCTTTTGGGCAGGAAGGAAGATATTCTTCTTCTCATTATACTGATGGGTAAGCTGAAATGCAAAGCAGTTAATTCAAAGTGAAACAGCGATAAAGTCAATAGTAAAACTCACCACAGTTTTGTTTACCAACCCAAGTCCTTACGATCCCAAAATACAAGAACAGCTGTAAAAGCCTTGTGGTTTCTTAATTTTTTCCTATACCTACATGGGAGGGTAAGGGATAAATGATCCCAAACAATGGTAATCCACAACAAAGCATTCTTGACATCATATTCAGCTTTTGCATAGCGAGCTCTTCACCTGATCAAGTTATTCCATTGCAATAGTTTGGGGAGTATCTTAGAGGGCTGCCTGTTGTTGGTTTAAACCATCTTGATCATTCAGGAACCCAGTAGCAATGAGAAAGTTCAAAATAAGATAGTGCTACACATTGATTTTCCTATATGACAGACATATTTCTACAAGACAGAAGGCTGACCTAATGCTTCCCTACAACATGGCTGAAGTGGCATCCTGTTCCCCATAGGTTTTTCAGTTTAATTTTAGCAGCTTTCTTACTAGATTAATGAGCTGAACTAACTCAAAAAGGAATCAGATAAGTGCCAGAGCTTTAAAACAAACAACAACAACAACAACAACAAAAAAGATGCAAAATGGTGATTTGTGGGTGCGTTTGAAAACAGAAATTTTTTTGTATTTTTCATAGAGACATGGCATTCTCTAGAATGATATTGCTCCAACGGTTTGAGTTTGGTTTTCTTTTTCCCCCTCAATTGTAAATGTTATGCATTCTTTTTGGCCATTTCAGTAAATAGATTTTCTGATACGTGTGAAAGACAGTCTAAAGTTCCCCTCATTTGCCTCACGACCATTCCCAGGACAGACCCTGGGACCCTAAAGACACCGATGGGAATTCTGGCCTGCCAGTAATGGATGAACACCAAAAATCCTGAGGCCCCTGAGCAGAATTCTGGCCTGCCAAGTGATTGTTCACAGCTGTGTCTTCAGTGACTGCTTCTAGCAGGGCCTGCCAAAGGGCGACCCGGCCTATATGCTTGCACCTGCTTCACGACAATAGACCAGGAATTTTCCCACCTCTTGGCCAGATGAACTTGCTGGGGCAACTTGGTAGCCCCCCCATGGAAAATCCTTCATCTCCACTACCAGCGTGAGGCACCGAGGTTGAAGCCCCCCTACCAAGGACTGAGACTGAGACACCTGTAATTCTGATGCAGGGGTGCTGGCCTGACTGAAGCAGGATGCCTGCTGAGTGTTGCCTACAGATGTGTTCACCGGACCTAGACTGGTTTCCCCCAGAAAGCAGTCCTGAAACAGTGGGTCCCACTCACTGCTGATACTGACTTATCCTGCTGAGAACATGGACTGTCTGTACCCGTCTTCAATATCTTTTTCCCCCTCAGCAATTTCAATAGACTTCTTCTTCTTCTTGATTGTATCTCAGCCATTTCAAGATTCTGTTTCCCCCCTCAGCAATGGACTATAATAGAACCTTGAGTTAACCAGGACTTTGAGATCTTCCCAACGTGACTAGGCAAACTCTATCAGCTGGACTAAGAGGACTTAGTCTCTCCATGTTTGGTAGCTATACTCCTCTCTCTTTCTCCCCCTCTTTTTTATTCTTTTCCTCTCCCTGATTCCTTTCAGGCATTTGCTGTGGTCATTCTATAAAGGTGCATTTGTTTGGATTGATACTGCAATCCCCTTTCCAGGTTGTCTGTTGCACTCCGAGATCAGTTAACCAACCAACCAGTTAACCAACCCCTTGGTATCAGCGGATCGTGACAATACCTTCTTTCAAGCTGACATTGGTTCTAGTCCATATAAGCACACTGGTAGGTAAAAGTAGACTCTAAAAGATAACATTCAAAATGTATTTCCCTTGTCTTCCCATTAAAGCAAGTGAAGAAAGCAGACAGGAGATCTTCAGATAACATGCTATGCAAATTGAAAAGATTCTGTCCTTATTTGAAGCAACTGAGAAACTCACACAATGAAATACAGTTCAGACAGATCGAAGGGTCACAGATGATGTCAAATCTGTACTTTCAATGTTTGAATGAAGCAAGATTTCTTGAAGTACAATCCTATAAAATGAAGGTGAGTTTGCAGAAGCAATTGAACTGGGTCTGTTTTATAAACACAATGTTTTCTAAGTAACTGAGGATTCAGGAAGGCAACCTTGGAATTTAAAGGATTTAGAAAGATACAAATACCAAGACTGGCAGTTCATTAGCTTTAACAGTCTCTTCAAATAAGATCTATTTTTAACTTCTTCTTGTAGTAGGTCTGAAGACATTAGGAATGATGCAATAAAACAAAACAAACAACAAACCAAAACAAAACCAAAACAGCTTTCTCAAAAAGCTTGGAGAAACCAGAGAAATTATGATTTTTAGGGGTTAAGTAGTCCTTTAAAAGTTGTCTCTGGGAAAAGAGATAAAAAACCACTAATTGACTGTGGAGTATATTCCAAACCTGTCCTGAAGCATGTAAGGGACAAGAGCCTGTAATAAAACTACTATGCTGGGTTCATCTGTTAAAAGCATTCCAGAATGGTTGAAATTATCAATCACATAATGTGGGATTAAAAAAAAAAAAAAAAAAAAAAAGAAAAAAAGAAAAAGAAAAAAGAAGAAAGCATAGAGAAAAAAATATTTTGAACATGTTTTCCCATTCCCAGATGGCATAACAGCTTTATTTCATTTTGTTCCTAAGACTGATTAATAGCTTATGAAGTGTTTTACAATTGAGAGTGAGAGTGTTCACACTAACCATACAATTTGGATGGATCTCTTTTACTTTGCACAGCAGCAGATACGGTTTAGCACTCCACAGTTCAGTCCCCGAAAGTGAATGGGTGTGGCAGATTTAACCTAACTGGCCAGTCCACCAGAATGCTTAATTATCTTGGAAAATGCTTTGCTCTGTCTCATTATCTGGACATGTCTCTCTAGCTCCGCTTTGAGCTCCTTGATCTTTCATCTACAGGATGAGATCCAATTTAGCTTAGCAAGGACATAGCCTTTCAAAACCACATCTTTTATCTTCTGCATTCATACAAGTACATTTCTACTGCAGGGAACCCTGTGGAAGATCCTAGTTGTTTTGTTTCTCAGATAGTTGTTGCATAAAAGAGCTCTTCTTTTAATTTTTTCCCTGCTAAAGTATAGGCTCTGTACTTAACTGATTGTGATGCTAACTCATTATCATCTATTCTTCAGTCGTACAGAGTAGGCAGCAAAGTTTTCTTCTGAAGACATTCATTTAATGAGAAATGCTGAAGGTCTGACTTTAGTTGCAAAGGTCACCGATTGACCGGTTGCAAAATTGTTAAGTCTAGTAAGAGCAGGAAAAGTGTGCTGTTGCTGTGCCTGTAAATGTCGTGTCAGCTGCTGTTGGGATAAAAAGCATGAGCATAAGAAAAGATATCTGCATGGATAGAAAAGAAATTTGTTGTGATTTCTGCACAAGAGGAAGTATGAAGCACTTATTTCAGTGGCTAAGACAGTATCATCATTGGGCCAGTTCTCTTCAACATCTTTTGAACAACCTGGACACAGCACTTGAAGGAATATTAAGACAGTTTGCCAAAGACACTAAATTGGGAGGAGCTGTGAACTAACTCCCTTGAGGGCACAGAGACCTTGCAGAGAGATCTTGCCAAATAGGAGAGATGGGCAATTCTTGCTGGCCGGGAGTCTATGCACAAATCACAAAAGGGGCGGGACTGCTGGGGACGGCGTCTCAAGCTGGTTTTTTTCCAGCATCAGTCTCATGACATGGTGATGACAATGGGAAGCTGCCAGCAGCTCACGTCCCCAGCAGCAGACAAAGAACTTAATGTTACAACTTACTTGAAAAGTTTTTTGACCAATCACACAAAGCAAAAGCATATTGACAGTACTTCTGTCCAATCACTATAAAGACATGTACCTGGGCTTAGAACGATGCTCGCTTCTTTCGAATAAAAGACCTGCTTGTAAGCCTTAAGATACAACGCACAGAGCTCCATTATTAAGCTTAGAACTACCTAACATCGCACTAGATATACTTTGCTGTAGCTTAGGGAGTTATTCTAGACAAGCATTAATACACAGACCATTGTTCCATTTGTCCTTACTTTTCTACTTCTCATCTAATTTTTCTGCTGACAAACCTTATGACTACTGCTTAGCTCCAATGACAGTTCTGCTGTCTCTGAGGCCTTCCTTTTGCAGCTTTCCCAAACCCCTCTGTTTTTGAGGATTCCCACAGGCAATCACCAACCAGATGGAGTGGAACAAGGGCAAGTGCTGGATTCAGCACCTGCAACAGGGCAATCCTGGTGGGTGTATAGACTGGGGAGGGAGCAAGAGGCTGGGAGAAGCACTGCAGAAAGGGACCCAGGCTCCTGGCCAATGGCAAGCTGAATGTGCATCAGCAGTGCCCTGGCAGCCAGGAGGGCCAAGCCTGTCCTGGGGTGCATCAGGCACAGTATCACCAGCTGGGCAAGGAAGGGGATTGTCTTGCTCTGCTCTGCTCTGCTCTGCTCTGCTCTTCTCTGCTCTGCTCTGCTCTGCTCTGCTCTGGGGCGGAATCACCTTGGTATTAGAAAGTCCTCAAATGAGGTCTACAAAGACAGGACTCAAAGAAATGGCATGCAGCTGAGTCAGGGGAGGTTTAGGTTGGGTATCCGGAAAAAGTTTTTAACCAGAGAATGGCTGGGCACTGGAAGAGTCTTTCCAGGGAGTGGTCACACCATCACACCTGTCTGAGTTTGGGACATTGCTCTCAGGCATATGGTGTGATTCTCAAGGATGGCCCCAGGCAGGGCCAGGAGTTGGACTGATGATGATCCTGATGGGGTCCTTCCAATTCAACAGATTCAATGACTCAATGGTTCTGTCCTGGCCACTCAAGGTATATTGCTTGGTCTCATCAAATTTTGATCTGCTCTTGTTGGTCAGACTTTGTCCCTACTGGCTAATGATATTTATCACAAAAGACAAAGTGCCTTTTCTCAATTTTCTCAAGCAATTGGAACATGCGCCTTAGAATCCTAAAAAAGTCTTTTCTTTGAAACAACACTGTAGTGTTTTTCAGTGCCCAGTAGTCTTTCCAGATCTTAAGGAGAAAGAAGGCAAAATGAGGGGACGTATTACAATGAATGATTGTCAATTTTCCGGTTCTTTAGCAGTATATTTGTACTTCCACTATTCTTTGCTGTAAAATCATGGTTTTCTATAGTATCCAATTTTCTAGCAAGACACATTTCTGCAACTGAGCCCATCAGTCATTGTGAAAATATATTGTCAAAAGTACAAAACATATGAATAGGCAGTGACAAGTGAGGGAAAAAAGAAGTATGAGAAGCAGCTGCATGATACTAAAGTGAGACAAGAAGGAGGAGAAGGTGCTCCAGTTGACACAGCAAAGAATCCCCCACAGTCCCTGGAGGACATCATCATCAAGCAGGTTGTCTCCCAGCAGTCCCTGGAGAACCGTGGAGGAACACAATGGAGCTCGTGGGGTGCTCCATTGCACAGCAGGTGAATGTGCTTTGAAGGAAGCTGCAGCTTGTGGAGGGAGGGAGGGCCAGAAAAGCATCCTTGACCTCTTGGAAGAGTGGAAGAGTACGTGCAAATCTTAAACAGCTGCTAACTCTAATCTATTCTCTTTCCACTTCTTGTCTTAGGTAAGTAAGAAGACAACCCAAGAATTAGAAGCCTAAATTCTTTTGCTTGAGGCTCCCATTCTTTCTGCCATTCTCTTAAAATTTAGTTTGAAGTAAAACTCATGATAAAGTTCTTAAGGCTTGATGTTCAGGCTTGTTTCAGAAAATAGGGAGTGCAAATAACTCTTGTCACTGTCATTTTTTTCATAGAAGGAAAAAAGGGAAATTACTGGTTTTCAAGGACTTACAGAAATCCATTGGTAACGGTGGTGAGACTGAAGAGTTTAATTAATCTGAAAAGAGAATGTCGTGGAGCTACCTCAGCGCTGTACAAGTTTTTTTACCAGGAAGTCTAGACTTTTAAACAGACTAAGGACACAATAGTTATCTCTGGGAATATTTTAGTATGTATAGTACATTCATCTTTAAATAGTTCTATCTGTTTGACAGTTATGACTTAGGCTTTAAATTTGATGTGAAAAGAAATATTTGTGATTCAGATCATTTCCATTTCTGAAGCATTTCAGTTGTTGACTGTTTTTGCTGTCTCCTGAGGGCGGGAAAATAGTCTTTGTACCAATACTGAAACAAACTAGATGGAAAAATTTGTTTTCCTCATTCTTTTCTGTCTATTTGAACAGGCACAGCAGCAAGACCACTGCTATGCGTCTGAGTGGCCCTTCCACTCCTGGAGGACAAACTTGTAGTGGCTAGTATGTTATTTGCACACATTTCTGATGCCGGCTGTTAACTGTTGTGCAGAAAGATCTGTCAGCCTTTTTCACAGGAGGACACTTCTGAATTGCTTCACTTGTCTCTGAAGCAGAGAACTAAGCTGGCACTCCATTTCTGAGATCTTGCTGCGTTAGCCCCCAAACCCATTTCTTTCAAATGCCTTTTACTTTCAACCAAAGCACTTCATTACTTCATGATGTAATCTCTTGTTCTTAATGTTCGGGGGATTGTTTTAGACTGATAAGACCATATTGCAGTAAGCAGGTAGAAATCTATCTTAAGCAGTATCCATCACTTGGCTTTGGTTCATGTATCATAACATCTGCAAGGAATGTCATTTACAATCAATGGATGGGCTGGGGTAACGGGCCACAGGTTTAGGAATCTTTCTCCAATTAATTTTGCATTAAAATTTAGCTCTTATCATTTCAATTGTGTCTTTATTAAAACAATCATCTATTTATTACCTGTACCACAATGAACTGTGTACCTGTACCACAGTCAACAGGGGTTGAGCATCCTACAACAATTCCAAGAAGAAGAATGGTCTGAGCCCCCAGTGCAGCACATGAAGTCTGTCATCAAGTCAGAGTCCCGCAGGCGTTTTCTCAGCCTGGAGAAGAGCAGACTCTGGGCAAATTGTTAGAGCAGCTCTCCAGCAGCTGAAGACAGCCTACCAGAAGGAGGCAAGTGAGCTACACAAGGGCACGGAGCAATAGGAAAAGTGTGGATGGCTTTAAAACCTGAAGAGTATAGGTTTCCTTTGGCTATTGGGAAGAAATTCCTTGCCAAGATGGTTGGGAGACACTAGAACATGTTGTGGGTGACCAATTCCTGGAAGTGATCAAGGCCAGCTTGAATGGGTCTTTGAGCTTAAGGCGGTCTAGTGGAAGGTGTCCCTGACAATGACATGGTGGGGAGGAGGTAGGTGAATTTAAGGTCCCTTCCAAAGCCAACCA
The DNA here is from genome assembly GCF_037042795.1 of Molothrus aeneus. NCBI lineage: Eukaryota > Metazoa > Chordata > Aves > Passeriformes > Icteridae > Molothrus > Molothrus aeneus. The sequence continues at coordinate 100,840 of NW_027098851.1, forward strand.
TTCCATTATTCTATGGTAATCATTCTGTACAGTAGCAGTAAGAAGTTGAAGCTAGAAATAACATATTCATGCTGAGAAACTGCTATCCAATGAGTTGAACTGTTTGGGTCACACATTTATGTGCCATTTAGCAATACTATATCTAATATCTAGTCCTCGCTCTTTATCATACACGCAAGTATTTTATCATCTTTAACGTTTCTGACATTTGGGAATTTTCTTCCCTTCTCTTTCTCTCTTTCTTTCTTTCTTTCTTTCTTTCTTTCTTTCTTTCTTTCTTTCTTTCTTTCTTTCTTTCTTTCTTTCTTTCTTTCTTTCTTTCTTTCTTTCTTTCTTTCTTTCTTTCTTTCTTTCTTTCTTTCTTTCTTTCTTTCTTTCTTTCTTTCTTTCTTTCTTTCTTTCTTTCTTTCTTTCTTTCTTTCTTTCTTTCTTTCTTTCTTTCTTTCTTTCTTTCTTTCTTTCTTTCTTTCTTTCTTTCTTTCTTTCTTTCTTTCTTTCTTTCTTTCTTTCTTTCTTTCTTTCTTTCTTTCTTTCTTTCTTTCTTTCTTTCTTTCTTTCTTTCTTTCTTTCTTTCTTTCTTTCTTTCTTTCTTTCCCCCTTTCCCCCTTTCCCCCTTTCCCCCTTTCCCTCTTTCCCTTGTTCCTTCTTTTTCCCTTCCTTTTCTTTCTTTTTCTTTCTTTCTTTCTTTCTTTTTCTTTCTCTCTTTCCTTCTTTCTTTTCTTTCCTTCCCCCACTTCCTTCCTTCACTGCCTTCCTTCCACTATGTCCTTCTTTCTGCCACATCCTTCTGCCACTTCCTTCCCTCCCTCCCTCCACTTTGATGTTAATTTGCAAACTGTCCAGTAGTTACAGGAAATTACTCTTCTTAAATATCATTTTGAAGCTTAGAAATGAATAACAAAATTGTGTCAAACCATGGCATTTAAAAGCCACCTGAAAGTGAGAACTAGCTATTGAAAAGACAAAAATACAAAAATGAAATGATGGAGTGGATGGTTTTAAGGGATATTCTTTGTATTGCTTTGCTACAAATGAGGATCTCAATTTTTACACCTTCTAAAAACACATCTTGAAACTTACTACTTTCCGTGACAAAACTATTTCCAAAACAAGGAAATTGATTTATGCAGATGGAAATATCATCTCCCAAATAGTCATCATCAAGTCCAAAAGATTACCCTGCTTTTACGTAGTAAGCTTTATGGAGATTTCTATTCTCACACAAACCAAGAAGAATCTTTCAAATGACTAGAAAATCTTTAAAAGCAAAATAACCTTGAAGAAAAAAGATCCAAAAAAGAGCCGGGAATTAGATACGTCCACACTTGTTACATGTTGGTTACTAATATTGGCTCTAGTTTGTTGGCGAGTACACTTCCCATTCACGCACGCACGCACCCCTCTTCCTCCTGCACACAGATGTGTGATATTGGGTCTCAAAGAATGGACTATTTTCTCTTAGATAGGTTTTGGTTCTCAAAGTCAAAGCGTAGTCTTCCTGGCTCTATTACCAGGATTTTGTTCCGGGAAGGGAATGTGCTTGTGCCTGTTAGAAATGGGGAGGAGGGGACAGAAAGCAAAGCCATTTGAAGACAACCTGCAGCATAACTAAGAAAGTGGGGTGCTTCTTGACTGCACAACAAAAGAAAGATCGGGAGTAAAATGGAGGAAAACTTGAGGTGCTGATAGAGTTTCTCCTTGTGACAGCTTTCAAACGGACAGAAAACAGCACTTCCTCATTCTCCTGCCTTTTCAATTCACATTAACATTGGAAGAAAAGGGGTTTTGGACAACTTTCTTTTGCTTCTTGCCTAACACTCTGCTGACATTCCGTGCAACTTCCAGAAAAAGATCCGGGATGCTTTTTGTACTGGGAGAGTTTCTCCTTGCGAGACCTAGTAGAAAAGCTTTTTGCTAAGATGTAGGCGACAAGAGACGCAGATTCAGAGATACGGAGCTCTCCGAAGGTAAGGACCGCTCCCGGGCGTCTTTCCGCAGAAGCCGTGCTCCGGAGCGCAGCGCGACCGGCACAATGCTCTGTGTGCAAAGAAGCGGCTTCTTCGCCTCCGGGAGACGGAGACCGCGGCCGCGTCTTTAAAAGCGAAGAAAAAAGTCGCACAACATGGGGATTGTGTGTGCAGCTCTCAAACCTAAAGAAAACAGTACCTTACCACTCTCCGGCCTTTTCCATTCACATTACCATTCCAAAAGAAGGAGTTTTGGACAACTTTCTTTTGCTTCTTGCTAAACACTCTGCAGACCTACGTGCAACTTCTAGAACAAGAGCGGAGATGCTTTCCATACTGGCACAGTTGGTCCTTGCAAGACATAGTAAAAAAGCTTTTTGCTAAGTTTTATGTGACCAGAGAGGCAGAAGGCAGAGTAAAGAGCTCTCCGAAACTAAGCCCCCTGCCAGGGCGTCTTTCGTCAGAAGCCGCTCTCCGGAGATCACCGCCACCGGCACAATGCTCTGTGCGCGAAGAAGCCGCTTCTTCGCCTCCGGGAGATGGAGAGAACGGCCGCTTCCCAAAGGCGAAGATGCAAGCCGCAGCACACAGATATAGCGTGTGCAGCTTTGAAATTGATAGAAACGAGTACATTAGCATTCTCCTGCCGTTTCATTCACGTTATATTCGAATAAAAGGAGTTATGGGACACTATCTTTTTCATCTTCTTAAACACTCTGCAGTCCTCTGTGCAACTTTTAGAAGAAGATCGGGGATGTTTTCTTTCCTGGCAGAGTTTCTCTTTGCAAGATATGGTGGAAAAGCTTTTTGCTGTGTGTTGAGCGGCAAGACACGCAGAAGACGCAGATACGCAGCTCTCCGAAGCTAAGTGCCGGTCCACGGCTTCTTTCGGCAGAAGCCGCTCTTAGGTGCTCACCGCGACCGGCCCAATGCTCTGTGTGCAAAGAAGCCGCTTCTTCGCCTGCGGGAGAATCGGCGAGCGGCAGCTTCCCAAAGGCGAAGATGCAAGCCGCACCATGCAGGCACAGTGTGGGCTGCATTCAGACTTAGAGAAAACAGTACTTTACCACTCTCCTGCCTTTTCCATGGTTATTATATTGGAAAAGAACGAGTTTTGGACAACTACCTTTCATTCTTGCCAAACTCTTTGCAGACCTCCGTGCAAGCTTTAGAACAAGATTTTGGATGTTTTCTTTCCTGGCAGAGTTTCTCTTTGCAAGATATGCTGGAAAAGCTTTTTGCTGAGTGTAGAGCGGCAAGACACGCAGAAGACGCAGATACGCAGCTCTCCGAAGCTAAGTGCCGGTCCCGGGCTCCTTTCGGCACAAACTGCTCTCAGGAGCTCCCTGCGCTCGCCACAATGCTCAGTGTGCGAAGAAGCCGCTTCTTCGCCTCCGGGAGAATCGGCGAGCGGCAGCTTCCCAAAGGCGAAGATACAAGCTGCAGCACACAGGCACAGTGTGGGCAGCCTTCAGACTTAGAGAAAACAGTACTTTACCACTCTCCTGCCTTTTCCATTGTTATTATATTGGAAAAGAACGAGTTTTGGACAACTACCTTTCATTCTTGCCAAACTCTTTGCAGACCTCCGTGCAAGCTTTAGAACAAGATTTTGGATGTTTTCTTTCCTGGCAGAGTTTCTCTTTGCAAGATATGCTGGAAAAGCTTTTTGCTGAGTGTAGAGCGGCAAGACACGCAGAAGACGCAGATAGGCAGCTCTCCGAAGCTAAGTGCCGGTCCCGGGCTTCTTTCGGCACAAACCGCTCTCAGGAGCTCCCTGCGCTCGCCACAATGCTCTGTGTGCGAAGAAGCCGCTTCTTCGCCTCCGGGAGAATCGGCGAGCGGCAGCTTCCCAAAGGCGAAGATGCAAGCTGCACCACGCAGGCACAGTGTGGGCAGCCTTCAGACTTAGAGAAAACAGTACTTTACCACTCTCCTGCCTTTTCCATGGTTATTCTATTGGAAAAGAACGAGTTTTGGACAACTACCTTTCATTCTTGCCAAACTCTTTGCAGACCCCCGTGCAAGCTTTAGAACAAGATTTTGGATGTTTTCTTTCCTGGCAGAGTTTCTCCTTGCAAGATATGGTGGAAAAGCTTTTTGCTGAGTGTAGAGCGGCAAGACACGCAGAAGACGCAGATACGCAGCTCTCCGAAGCTAAGTGCCGGTCCCGGGCTTCTTTCGGCACAAACCGCTCTCAGGAGCTCCCTGCGCTCGCCACAATGCTCTGTGTGCGAAGAAGCCGCTTCTTCGCCTCCGGGAGAATCGGCGAGCGGCAGCTTCCCAAAGGCGAAGATGCAAGCTGCAGCACACAGGCACAGTGTGGGCAGCCTTCAGACTTAGAGAAAACAGTACTTTACCACTCTCCTGCCTTTTCCATGGTTATTCTATTGGAAAAGAACGAGTTTTGGACAACTACCTTTCATTCTTGCCAAACGCTTTGCAGACCCCCGTGCAAGCTTTAGAACAAGATTTTGGATGTTTTCTTTCCTGGCAGAGTTTCTCCTTGCAAGATATGGTGGAAAAGCTTTTTGCTGAGTGTAGAGTGGCAAGACACGCAGAAGACGCAGATACGCAGCTCTCCGAAGCTAAGTGCCGGTCCCGGGCTTCTTTCGGCACAAACCGCTCTCAGGAGCTCCCTGCGCTCGCCACAATGCTCTGTGTGCGAAGAAGCCGCTTCTTCGCCTCCGGGAGAATCGGCGAGCGGCAGCTTCCCAAAGGCGAAGATGCAAGCTGCAGCACACAGGCACAGTGTGGGCAGCATTCAGACTTAGAGAAAACAGTACTTTACCACTCTCCTGCCTTTTCCATGGTTATTCTATTGGAAAAGAACGAGTTTTGGACAACTACCTTTCATTCTTGCCAAACGCTTTGCAGACCCCCGTGCAAGCTTTAGAACAAGATTTTGGATGTTTTCTTTCCTGGCAGAGTTTCTCCTTGCAAGATATGGTGGAAAAGCTTTTTGCTGAGTGTAGAGCGGCAAGACACGCAGAAGACGCAGATACGCAGCTCTCCGAAGCTAAGTGCCGGTCCCGGGCTTCTTTCGGCACAAACCGCTCTCAGGAGCTCCCTGCGCTCGCCACAATGCTCTGTGTGCGAAGAAGCCGCTTCTTCGCCTCCGGGAGAATCGGCGAGCGGCAGCTTCCCAAAGGCGAAGATGCAAGCTGCAGCACACAGGCACAGTGTGGGCAGCCTTCAGACTTAGAGAAAACAGTACTTTACCACTCTCCTGCCTTTTCCATGGTTATTCTATTGGAAAAGAACGAGTTTTGGACAACTATCTTTCATTCTTGCCAAACTCTTTGCAGACCCCCGTGCAAGCTATAGAACAAGATTTTGGATGTTTTCTTTCCTGGCAGAGTTTCTCCTTGCAAGATATGGTGGAAAAGCTTTTTGCTGAGTGTAGAGCGGCAAGACACGCAGAAGACGCAGATACGCAGCTCTCCGAAGCTAAGTGCCGGTCCCGGGCTTCTTTCGGCACAAACCGCTCTCAGGAGCTCCCTGCGCTCGCCACAATGCTCTGTGTGCGAAGAAGCCGCTTCTTCGCCTCCGGGAGAATCGGCGAGCGGCAGCTTCCCAAAGGCGAAGATGCAAGCTGCAGCACACAGGCACAGTGTGGGCAGCCTTCAGACTTAGAGAAAACAGTACTTTACCACTCTCCTGCCTTTTCCATGGTTATTCTATTGGAAAAGAACGAGTTTTGGACAACTACCTTTCATTCTTGCCAAACTCTTTGCACACCCCCGTGCAAGCTTTAGAACAAGATTTTGGATGTTTTCTTTCCTGGCAGAGTTTCTCCTTGCAAGATATGGTGGAAAAGCTTTTTGCTGAGTGTAGAGCGGCAAGACACGCAGAAGACGCAGATACGCAGCTCTCCGAAGCTAAGTGCCGGTCCCGGGCTTCTTTCGGCACAAACCGCTCTCAGGAGCTCCCTGCGCTCGCCACAATGCTCTGTGTGCGAAGAAGCCGCTTCTTCGCCTCCGGGAGAATCGGCGAGCGGCAGCTTCCCAAAGGCGAAGATGCAAGCTGCAGCACACAGGCACAGTGTGGGCAGCCTTCAGACTTAGCGAAAACAGTACTTTACCACTCTCCTGCCTTTTCCATGGTTATTCTATTGGAAAAGAACGAATTTTGGACAACTACCTTTCATTCTTGCCAAACTCTTTGCAGACCTCCGTGCAAGCTTTAGAACAAGATTTTGGATGTTTTCTTTCCTGGCAGAGTTTCTCCTTGCAAGATATGGTGGAAAAGCTTTTTGCTGAGTGTAGAGCGGCAAGACACGCAGAAGACGCAGATACGCAGCTCTCCGAAGCTAAGTGCCGGTCCCGGGCTTCTTTCGGCACAAACCGCTCTCAGGAGCTCCCTGCGCTCGCCACAATGCTCTGTGTGCGAAGAAGCCGCTTCTTCGCCTCCGGGAGAATCGGCGAGCGGCAGCTTCCCAAAGGCGAAGATGCAAGCTGCAGCACACAGGCACAGTGTGGGCAGCCTTCAGACTTCGAGAAAACAGTACTTTACCACTCTCCTGCCTTTTCCATGGTTATTCTATTGGAAAAGAACGAGTTTTGGACAACTACCTTTCATTCTTGCCAAACTCTTTGCAGACCCCCGTGCAAGCTTTAGAAGAAGATTTTGGATGTTTTCTTTCCTGGCAGAGTTTCTCCTTGCAAGATATGGTGGAAAAGCTTTTTGCTGAGTGTAGAGCGGCAAGACACGCAGAAGACGCAGATACGCAGCTCTCCGAAGCTAAGTGCCGGTCCCGGGCTTCTTTCAGCACAAACCGCTCTCAGGAGCTCCCTGCGCTCGCCACAATGCTCTGTGTGCGAAGAAGCCGCTTCTTCGCCTCCGGGAGAATCGGCGAGCGGCAGCTTCCCAAAGGCGAAGATGCAAGCTGCAGCACACAGGCACAGTGTGGGCAGCCTTCAGACTTAGAGAAAACAGTACTTTACCACTCTCCTGCCTTTTCCATGGTTATTCTATTGGAAAAGAACGAGTTTTGGACAACTACCTTTCATTCTTGCCAAACTCTTTGCAGACCCCCGTGCAAGCTTTAGAAGAAGATTTTGGATGTTTTCTTTCCTGGCAGAGTTTCTCCTTGCAAGATATGGTGGAAAAGCTTTTTGCTGAGTGTAGAGCGGCAAGACACGCAGAAGACGCAGATACGCAGCTCTCCGAAGCTAAGTGCCGGTCCCGGGCTTCTTTCGGCACAAACCGCTCTCAGGAGCTCCCTGCGCTCGCCACAATGCTCTGTGTGCGAAGAAGCCGCTTCTTCGCCTCCGGGAGAATCGGCGAGCGGCAGCTTCCCAAAGGCGAAGATGCAAGCTGCAGCACACAGGCACAGTGTGGGCAGCCTTCAGACTTAGAGAAAACAGTACTTTACCACTCTCCTGCCTTTTCCATGGTTATTCTATTGGAAAAGAACGAGTTTTGGACAACTACCTTTCATTCTTGCCAAACTCTTTGCAGACCCCCGTGCAAGCTTTAGAACAAGATTTTGGATGTTTTCTTTCCTGGCAGAGTTTCTCCTTGCAAGATATGGTGGAAAAGCTTTTTGCTGAGTGTAGAGCGGCAAGACACGCAGAAGACGCAGATACGCAGCTCTCCGAAGCTAAGTGCCGGTCCCGGGCTTCTTTCGGCACAAACCGCTCTCAGGAGCTCCCTGCGCTCGCCACAATGCTCTGTGTGCGAAGAAGCCGCTTCTTCGCCTCCGGGAGAATCGGCGAGCGGCAGCTTCCCAAAGGCGAAGATGCAAGCTGCAGCACGCAGGCACAGTGTGGGCAGCCTTCAGACTTAGAGAAAACAGTACTTTACCACTCTCCTGCCTTTTCCATGGTTATTCTATTGGAAAAGAACGAGTTTTGGACAACTACCTTTCATTCTTGCCAAACGCTTTGCAGACCCCCGTGCAAGCTTTAGAACAAGATTTTGGATGTTTTCTTTCCTGGCAGAGTTTCTCCTTGCAAGATATGGTGGAAAAGCTTTTTGCTGAGTGTAGAGCGGCAAGACACGCAGAAGACGCAGATACGCAGCTCTCCGAAGCTAAGTGCCGGTCCCGGGCTTCTTTCGGCACAAACCGCTCTCAGGAGCTCCCTGCGCTCGCCACAATGCTCTGTGTGCGAAAAAGCCGCTTCTTCGCCTCCGGGAGAATCGGCGAGCGGCAGCTTCCCAAAGGCGAGGATGCAAGCTGCAGCACACAGGCACAGTGTGGGCAGCCTTCAGACTTCGAGAAAACAGTACTTTACCACTCTCCTGCCTTTTCCATGGTTATTCTATTGGAAAAGAACGAGTTTTGGACAACTACCTTTCATTCTTGCCAAACTCTTTGCAGACCCCCGTGCAAGCTTTAGAACAAGATTTTGGATGTTTTCTTTCCTGGCAGAGTTTCTCCTTGCAAGATATGGTGGAAAAGCTTTTTGCTGAGTGTAGAGCGGCAAGACACGCAGAAGACGCAGATACGCAGCTCTCCGAAGCTAAGTGCCGGTCCCGGGCTTCTTTCGGCACAAACCGCTCTCAGGAGCTCCCTGCGCTCGCCACAATGCTCTGTGTGCGAAGAAGCCGCTTCTTCGCCTCCTGGAGAATCGGCGAGCGGCAGCTTCCCAAAGGCGAAGATGCAAGCTGCAGCACACAGGCACAGTGTGGGCAGCCTTCAAACTTAGAGAAAACAGTACTTTACCACTCTCCTGCCTTTTCCATGGTTATTCTATTGGAAAAGAACGAGTTTTGAACAACTACCTTTCATTCTTGCCAAACTCTTTGCAGACCCCCGTGCAAGCTTTAGAACAAGATTTTGGATGTTTTCTTTCCTGGCAGAGTTTCTCCTTGCAAGATATGGTGGAAAAGCTTTTTACTGAGTGTAGAGCGGCAAGACACGCAGAAGACGCAGATACGCAGCTCTCCGAAGCTAAGTGCCGGTCCCGGGCTTCTTTCGGCACAAACCGCTCTCAGGAGCTCCCTGCGCTCGCCACAATGCTGTGTGTGCGAAGAAGCCGCTTCTTCGCCTCCGGGAGAATCGGCGAGCGGCAGCTTCCCAAAGGCGAAGATGCAAGCTGCACCACACAGGCACAGTGTGGGCAGCCTTCAGACTTAGAGAAAACAGTACTTTACCACTCTCCTGCCTTTTCCATGGTTATTCTATTGGAAAAGAACGAGTTTTGGACAACTACCTTTCATTCTTGCCAAACTCTTTGCAGACCCCCGTGCAAGCTTTAGAAGAAGATTTTGGATGTTTTCTTTCCTGGCAGAGTTTCTCCTTGCAAGATATGGTGGAAAAGCTTTTTGCTGAGTGTAGAGCGGCAAGACACGCAGAAGACGCAGATACGCAGCTCTCCGAAGCTAAGTGCCGGTCCCGGGCTTCTTTCGGCACAAACCGCTCTCAGGAGCTCCCTGCGCTCGCCACAATGCTCTGTGTGCGAAGAAGCCGCTTCTTCGCCTCCGGGAGAATCGGCCAGCGGCAGCTTCCCAAAGGCGAAGATGCAAGCTGCAGCACACAGGCACAGTGTGGGCAGCCTTCAGACTTCGAGAAAACAGTACTTTACCACTCTCCTGCCTTTTCCATGGTTATTCTATTGGAAAAGAACGAGTTTTGGACAACTACCTTTCATTCTTGCCAAACTCTTTGCAGACCCCCGTGCAAGCTTTAGAAGAAGATTTTGGATGTTTTCTTTCCTGGCAGAGTTTCTCCTTGCAAGATATGGTGGAAAAGCTTTTTGCTGAGTGTAGAGCGGCAAGACACGCAGAAGACGCAGATACGCAGCTCTCCGAAGCTAAGTGCCGGTCCCGGGCTTCTTTCGGCACAAACCGCTCTCAGGAGCTCCCTGCGCTCGCCACAATGCTCTGTGTGCGAAGAAGCCGCTTCTTCGCCTCCGGGAGAATCGGCGAGCGGCAGCTTCCCAAAGGCGAAGATGCAAGCTGCACCACACAGGCACAGTGTGGGCAGCCTTCAGACTTCGAGAAAACAGTACTTTACCACTCTCCTGCCTTTTCCATGGTTATTCTATTGGAAAAGAACGAGTTTTGGACAACTACCTTTCATTCTTGCCAAACTCTTTGCAGACCCCCTTGCAAGCTTTAGAACAAGATTTTGGATGTTTTCTTTCCTGGCAGAGTTTCTCCTTGCAAGATATGGTGGAAAAGCTTTTTGCTGAGTGTAGAGCGGCAAGACACGCAGAAGACGCAGATACGCAGCTCTCCGAAGCTAAGTGCCGGTCCCGGGCTTCTTTCGGCACAAACCGCTCTCAGGAGCTCCCTGCGCTCGCCACAATGCTCTGTGTGCGAAGAAGCCGCTTCTTCGCCTCCGGGAGAATCGGCGAGCGGCAGCTTCCCAAAGGCGAAGATGCAAGCTGCAGCACACAGGCACAGTGTGGGCAGCCTTCAAACTTAGAGAAAACAGTACTTTACCACTCTCCTGCCTTTTCCATGGTTATTCTATTGGAAAAGAACGAGTTTTGGACAACTACCTTTCATTCTTGCCAAACTCTTTGCAGACCCCCGTGCAAGCTTTAGAACAAGATTTTGGATGTTTTCTTTCCTGGCAGAGTTTCTCCTTGCAAGATATGGTGGAAAAGCTTTTTACTGAGTGTAGAGCGGCAAGACACGCAGAAGACGCAGATACGCAGCTCTCCGAAGCTAAGTGCCGGTCCCGGGCTTCTTTCGGCACAAACCGCTCTCAGGAGCTCCCTGCGCTCGCCACAATGCTCTGTGTGCGAAGAAGCCGCTTCTTCGCCTCCGGGAGAATCGGCGAGCGGCAGCTTCCCAAAGGCGAAGATGCAAGCTGCAGCACACAGGCACAGTGTGGGCAGCCTTCAGACTTCGAGAAAACAGTACTTTACCACTCTCCTGCCTTTTCCATGGTTATTCTATTGGAAAAGAACGAGTTTTGGACAACTACCTTTCATTCTTGCCAAACTCTTTGCAGACCCCCGTGCAAGCTTTAGAACAAGATTTTGGATGTTTTCTTTCCTGGCAGAGTTTCTCCTTGCAAGATATGGTGGAAAAGCTTTTTGCTGAGTGTAGAGCGGCAAGACACGCAGAAGACGCAGATACGCAGCTCTCCGAAGCTAAGTGCCGGTCCCGGGCTTCTTTCGGCACAAACCGCTCTCAGGAGCTCCCTGCGCTCGCCACAATGCTCTGTGTGCGAAGAAGCCGCTTCTTCGCCTCCTGGAGAATCGGCGAGCGGCAGCTTCCCAAAGGCGAAGATGCAAGCTGCAGCACACAGGCACAGTGTGGGCAGCCTTCAAACTTAGAGAAAACAGTACTTTACCACTCTCCTGCCTTTTCCATGGTTATTCTATTGGAAAAGAACGAGTTTTGGACAACTACCTTTCATTCTTGCCAAACTCTTTGCAGACCCCCGTGCAAGCTTTAGAACAAGATTTTGGATGTTTTCTTTCCTGGCAGAGTTTCTCCTTGCAAGATATGGTGGAAAAGCTTTTTACTGAGTGTAGAGCGGCAAGACACGCAGAAGACGCAGATACGCAGCTCTCCGAAGCTAAGTGCCGGTCCCGGGCTTCTTTCGGCACAAACCGCTCTCAGGAGCTCCCTGCGCTCGCCACAATGCTGTGTGTGCGAAGAAGCCGCTTCTTCGCCTCCGGGAGAATCGGCGAGCGGCAGCTTCCCAAAGGCGAAGATGCAAGCTGCACCACACAGGCACAGTGTGGGCAGCCTTCAGACTTAGAGAAAACAGTACTTTACCACTCTCCTGCCTTTTCCATGGTTATTCTATTGGAAAAGAACGAGTTTTGGACAACTACCTTTCATTCTTGCCAAACTCTTTGCAGACCCCCGTGCAAGCTTTAGAAGAAGATTTTGGATGTTTTCTTTCCTGGCAGAGTTTCTCCTTGCAAGATATGGTGGAAAAGCTTTTTGCTGAGTGTAGAGCGGCAAGACACGCAGAAGACGCAGATACGCAGCTCTCCGAAGCTAAGTGCCGGTCCCGGGCTTCTTTCGGCACAAACCGCTCTCAGGAGCTCCCTGCGCTCGCCACAATGCTCTGTGTGCGAAGAAGCCGCTTCTTCGCCTCCGGGAGAATCGGCCAGCGGCAGCTTCCCAAAGGCGAAGATGCAAGCTGCAGCACACAGGCACAGTGTGGGCAGCCTTCAGACTTAGAGAAAACAGTACTTTACCACTCTCCTGCCTTTTCCATGGTTATTCTATTGGAAAAGAACGAGTTTTGGACAACTACCTTTCATTCTTGCCAAACTCTTTGCAGACCCCCGTGCAAGCTTTAGAACAAGATTTTGGATGTTTTCTTTCCTGGCAGAGTTTCTCCTTGCAAGATATGGTGGAAAAGCTTTTTGCTGAGTGTAGAGCGGCAAGACACGCAGAAGACGCAGATACGCAGCTCTCCGAAGCTAAGTGCCGGTCCCGGGCTTCTTTCGGCACAAACCGCTCTCAGGAGCTCCCTGCGCTCGCCACAATGCTCTGTGTGCGAAGAAGCCGCTTCTTCGCCTCCGGGAGAATCGGCGAGCGGCAGCTTCCCAAAGGCGAAGATGCAAGCTGCACCACACAGGCACAGTGTGGGCAGCCTTCAGACTTCGAGAAAACAGTACTTTACCACTCTCCTGCCTTTTCCATGGTTATTCTATTGGAAAAGAACGAGTTTTGGACAACTACCTTTCATTCTTGCCAAACTCTTTGCAGACCCCCGTGCAAGCTTTAGAACAAGATTTTGGATGTTTTCTTTCCTGGCAGAGTTTCTCCTTGCAAGATATGGTGGAAAAGCTTTTTGCTGAGTGTAGAGCGGCAAGACACGCAGAAGACGCAGATACGCAGCTCTCCGAAGCTAAGTGCCGGTCCCGGGCTTCTTTCGGCACAAACCGCTCTCAGGAGCTCCCTGCGCTCGCCACAATGCTCTGTGTGCGAAGAAGCCGCTTCTTCGCCTCCGGGAGAATCGGCGAGCGGCAGCTTCCCAAAGGCGAAGATGCAAGCTGCAGCACACAGGCACAGTGTGGGCAGCCTTCAAACTTAGAGAAAACAGTACTTTACCACTCTCCTGCCTTTTCCATGGTTATTCTATTGGAAAAGAACGAGTTTTGGACAACTACCTTTCATTCTTGCCAAACTCTTTGCAGACCCCCGTGCAAGCTTTAGAACAAGATTTTGGATGTTTTCTTTCCTGGCAGAGTTTCTCTTTGCAAGATATGGTGGAAAAGCTTTTTGCTGAGTGTAGAGCGGCAAGACACGCAGAAGACGCAGATACGCAGCTCTCCGAAGCTAAGTGCCGGTCCCGGGCTTCTTTCGGCACAAACCGCTCTCAGGAGCTCCCTGCGCTCGCCACAATGCTCTGTGTGCGAAGAAGCCGCTTCTTCGCCTCCGGGAGAATCGGCGAGCGGCAGCTTCCCAAAGGCGAAGATGCAAGCTGCAGCACGCAGGCACAGTGTGGGCAGCCTTCAGACTTAGAGAAAACAGTACTTTACCACTCTCCTGCCTTTTCCATGGTTATTCTATTGGAAAAGAACGAGTTTTGGACAACTACCTTTCATTCTTGCCAAACGCTTTGCAGACCCCCTTGCAAGCTTTAGAACAAGATTTTGGATGTTTTCTTTCCTGGCAGAGTTTCTCCTTGCAAGATATGGTGGAAAAGCTTTTTGCTGAGTGTAGAGCGGCAAGACACGCAGAAGACGCAGATACGCAGCTCTCCGAAGCTAAGTGCCGGTCCCGGGCTTCTTTCGGCACAAACCGCTCTCAGGAGCTCCCTGCGCTCGCCACAATGCTCTGTGTGCGAAGAAGCCGCTTCTTCGCCTCCGGGAGAATCGGCGAGCGGCAGCTTCCCAAAGGCGAAGATGCAAGCTGCAGCACACAGGCACAGTGTGGGCAGCCTTCAGACTTCGAGAAAACAGTACTTTACCACTCTCCTGCCTTTTCCATGGTTATTCTATTGGAAAAGAACGAGTTTTGGACAACTACCTTTCATTCTTGCCAAACTCTTTGCAGACCCCCGTGCAAGCTTTAGAACAAGATTTTGGATGTTTTCTTTCCTGGCAGAGTTTCTCCTTGCAAGATATGGTGGAAAAGCTTTTTGCTGAGTGTAGAGCGGCAAGACACGCAGAAGACGCAGATACGCAGCTCTCCGAAGCTAAGTGCCGGTCCCGGGCTTCTTTCGGCACAAACCGCTCTCAGGAGCTCCCTGCGCTCGCCACAATGCTCTGTGTGCGAAGAAGCCGCTTCTTCGCCTCCGGGAGAATCGGCGAGCGGCAGCTTCCCAAAGGCGAAGATGCAAGCTGCAGCACACAGGCACAGTGTGGGCAGCCTTCAGACTTAGAGAAAACAGTACTTTACCACTCTCCTGCCTTTTCCATGGTTATTCTATTGGAAAAGAACGAGTTTTGGACAACTACCTTTCATTCTTGCCAAACTCTTTGCAGACCCCCGTGCAAGCTTTAGAACAAGATTTTGGATGTTTTCTTTCCTGGCAGAGTTTCTCCTTGCAAGATATGGTGGAAAAGCTTTTTGCTGAGTGTAGAGCGGCAAGACACGCAGAAGACGCAGATACGCAGCTCTCCGAAGCTAAGTGCCGGTCCCGGGCTTCTTTCGGCACAAACCGCTCTCAGGAGCTCCCTGCGCTCGCCACAATGCTCTGTGTGCGAAGAAGCCGCTTCTTCGCCTCCGGGAGAATCGGCGAGCGGCAGCTTCCCAAAGGCGAAGATGCAAGCTGCAGCACACAGGCACAGTGTGGGCAGCCTTCAGACTTCGAGAAAACAGTACTTTACCACTCTCCTGCCTTTTCCATGGTTATTCTATTGGAAAAGAACGAGTTTTGGACAACTACCTTTCATTCTTGCCAAACTCTTTGCAGACCCCCGTGCAAGCTTTAGAACAAGATTTTGGATGTTTTCTTTCCTGGCAGAGTTTCTCCTTGCAAGATATGGTGGAAAAGCTTTTTGCTGAGTGTAGAGCGGCAAGACACGCAGAAGACGCAGATACGCAGCTCTCCGAAGCTAAGTGCCGGTCCCGGGCTTCTTTCGGCACAAACCGCTCTCAGGAGCTCCCTGCGCTCGCCACAATGCTCTGTGTGCGAAGAAGCCGCTTCTTCGCCTCCTGGAGAATCGGCGAGCGGCAGCTTCCCAAAGGCGAAGATGCAAGCTGCAGCACACAGGCACAGTGTGGGCAGCCTTCAGACTTCGAGAAAACAGTACTTTACCACTCTCCTGCCTTTTCCATGGTTATTCTATTGGAAAAGAACGAGTTTTGGACAACTACCTTTCATTCTTGCCAAACTCTTTGCAGACCCCCGTGCAAGCTTTAGAACAAGATTTTGGATGTTTTCTTTCCTGGCAGAGTTTCTCCTTGCAAGATATGGTGGAAAAGCTTTTTGCTGAGTGTAGAGCGGCAAGACACGCAGAAGACGCAGATACGCAGCTCTCCGAAGCTAAGTGCCGGTCCCGGGCTTCTTTCGGCACAAACCGCTCTCAGGAGCTCCCTGCGCTCGCCACAATGCTCTGTGTGCGAAGAAGCCGCTTCTTCGCCTCCGGGAGAATCGGCGAGCGGCAGCTTCCCAAAGGCGAAGATGCAAGCTGCAGCACACAGGCACAGTGTGGGCAGCCTTCAGACTTCGAGAAAACAGTACTTTACCACTCTCCTGCCTTTTCCATGGTTATTCTATTGGAAAAGAACGAGTTTTGGACAACTACCTTTCATTCTTGCCAAACTCTTTGCAGACCCCCGTGCAAGCTTTAGAAGAAGATTTTGGATGTTTTCTTTCCTGGCAGAGTTTCTCCTTGCAAGATATGGTGGAAAAGCTTTTTGCTGAGTGTAGAGCGGCAAGACACGCAGAAGACGCAGATACGCAGCTCTCCGAAGCTAAGTGCCGGTCCCGGGCTTCTTTCGGCACAAACCGCTCTCAGGAGCTCCCTGCGCTCGCCACAATGCTCTGTGTGCGAAGAAGCCGCTTCTTCGCCTCCGGGAGAATCGGCGAGCGGCAGCTTCCCAAAGGCGAAGATGCAAGCTGCAGCACACAGGCACAGTGTGGGCAGCCTTCAGACTTAGAGAAAACAGTACTTTACCACTCTCCTGCCTTTTCCATGGTTATTCTATTGGAAAAGAACGAGTTTTGGACAACTACCTTTCATTCTTGCCAAACTCTTTGCAGACCCCCGTGCAAGCTTTAGAACAAGATTTTGGATGTTTTCTTTCCTGGCAGAGTTTCTCCTTGCAAGATATGGTGGAAAAGCTTTTTGCTGAGTGTAGAGCGGCAAGACACGCAGAAGACGCAGATACGCAGCTCTCCGAAGCTAAGTGCCGGTCCCGGGCTTCTTTCGGCACAAACCGCTCTCAGGAGCTCCCTGCGCTCGCCACAATGCTCTGTGTGCGAAGAAGCCGCTTCTTCGCCTCCGGGAGAATCGGCGAGCGGCAGCTTCCCAAAGGCGAAGATGCAAGCTGCACCACACAGGCACAGTGTGGGCAGCCTTCAGACTTCGAGAAAACAGTACTTTACCACTCTCCTGCCTTTTCCATGGTTATTCTATTGGAAAAGAACGAGTTTTGGACAACTACCTTTCATTCTTGCCAAACTCTTTGCAGACCCCCGTGCAAGCTTTAGAACAAGATTTTGGATGTTTTCTTTCCTGGCAGAGTTTCTCCTTGCAAGATATGGTGGAAAAGCTTTTTGCTGAGTGTAGAGCGGCAAGACACGCAGAAGACGCAGATACGCAGCTCTCCGAAGCTAAGTGCCGGTCCCGGGCTTCTTTCGGCACAAACCGCTCTCAGGAGCTCCCTGCGCTCGCCACAATGCTCTGTGTGCGAAGAAGCCGCTTCTTCGCCTCCGGGAGAATCGGCGAGCGGCAGCTTCCCAAAGGCGAAGATGCAAGCTGCAGCACGCAGGCACAGTGTGGGCAGCCTTCAGACTTAGAGAAAACAGTACTTTACCACTCTCCTGCCTTTTCCATGGTTATTCTATTGGAAAAGAACGAGTTTTGGACAACTACCTTTCATTCTTGCCAAACTCTTTGCAGACCCCCGTGCAAGCTTTAGAAGAAGATTTTGGATGTTTTCTTTCCTGGCAGAGTTTCTCCTTGCAAGATATGGTGGAAAAGCTTTTTGCTGAGTGTAGAGCGGCAAGACACGCAGAAGACGCAGATACGCAGCTCTCCGAAGCTAAGTGCCGGTCCCGGGCTTCTTTCGGCACAAACCGCTCTCAGGAGCTCCCTGCGCTCGCCACAATGCTCTGTGTGCGAAGAAGCCGCTTCTTCGCCTCCAGGAGAATCGGCGAGCGGCAGCTTCCCAAAGGCGAAGATGCAAGCTGCAGCACACAGGCACAGTGTGGGCAGCCTTCAGACTTAGAGAAAACAGTACTTTACCACTCTCCTGCCTTTTCCATGGTTATTCTATTGGAAAAGAACGAGTTTTGGACAACTACCTTTCATTCTTGCCAAACTCTTTGCAGACCCCCGTGCAAGCTTTAGAACAAGATTTTGGATGTTTTCTTTCCTGGCAGAGTTTCTCCTTGCAAGATATGGTGGAAAAGCTTTTTGCTGAGTGTAGAGCGGCAAGACACGCAGAAGACGCAGATACGCAGCTCTCCGAAGCTAAGTGCCGGTCCCGGGCTTCTTTCGGCACAAACCGCTCTCAGGAGCTCCCTGCGCTCGCCACAATGCTCTGTGTGCGAAGAAGCCGCTTCTTCGCCTCCGGGAGAATCGGCGAGCGGCAGCTTCCCAAAGGCGAAGATGCAAGCTGCAGCACACAGGCACAGTGTGGGCAGCATTCAGACTTAGAGAAAACAGTACTTTACCACTCTCCTGCCTTTTCCATGGTTATTCTATTGGAAAAGAACGAGTTTTGGACAACTACCTTTCATTCTTGCCAAACTCTTTGCAGACCCCCGTGCAAGCTTTAGAACAAGATTTTGGATGTTTTCTTTCCTGGCAGAGTTTCTCCTTGCAAGATATGGTGGAAAAGCTTTTTGCTGAGTGTAGAGCGGCAAGACACGCAGAAGACGCAGATACGCAGCTCTCCGAAGCTAAGTGCCGGTGCCGGGCTTCTTTCGGCACAAACCGCTCTCAGGAGCTCCCTGCGCTCGCCACAATGCTCTGTGTGCGAAGAAGCCGCTTCTTCGCCTCCGGGAGAATCGGCGAGCGGCAGCTTCCCAAAGGCGAAGATGCAAGCTGCAGCACGCAGGCACAGTGTGGGCAGCCTTCAGACTTAGAGAAAACAGTACTTTACCACTCTCCTGCCTTTTCCATGGTTATTCTATTGGAAAAGAACGAGTTTTGGACAACTACCTTTCATTCTTGCCAAACTCTTTGCAGACCCCCGTGCAAGCTTTAGAACAAGATTTTGGATGTTTTCTTTCCTGGCAGAGTTTCTCCTTGCAAGATATGGTGGAAAAGCTTTTTGCTGAGTGTAGAGCGGCAAGACACGCAGAAGACGCAGTTACGCAGCTCTCCGAAGCTAAGTGCCAGTCCCGGGCTTCTTTCGGCACAAACCGCTCTCAGGAGCTCCCTGCGCTCGCCACAATGCTCTGTGTGCGAAGAAGCCGCTTCTTCGCCTCCGGGAGAATCGGCGAGCGGCAGCTTCCCAAAGGCGAAGATGCAAGCTGCAGCACGCAGGCACAGTGTGGGCAGCCTTCAGACTTAGAGAAAACAGTACTTTACCACTCTCCTGCCTTTTCCATGGTTATTCTATTGGAAAAGAACGAGTTTTGGACAACTACCTTTCATTCTTGCCAAACTCTTTGCAGACCCCCTTGCAAGCTTTAGTACAAGATTTTGGATGTTTTCTTTCCTGGCAGAGTTTCTCCTTGCAAGATATGGTGGAAAAGCTTTTTGCTGAGTGTAGAGCGGCAAGACACGCAGAAGACGCAGATACGCAGCTCTCCGAAGCTAAGTGCCGGTCCCGGGCTTCTTTCGGCACAAACCGCTCTCAGGAGCTCCCTGCGCTCGCCACAATGCTCTGTGTGCGAAGAAGCCGCTTCTTCGCCTCCGGGAGAATCGGCGAGCGGCAGCTTCCCAAAGGCGAAGATGCAAGCTGCAGCACACAGGCACAGTGTGGGCAGCCTTCAGACTTAGAGAAAACAGTACTTTACCACTCTCCTGCCTTTTCCATGGTTATTCTATTGGAAAAGAACGAGTTTTGGACAACTACCTTTCATTCTTGCCAAACGCTTTGCAGACCCCCTTGCAAGCTTTAGAACAAGATTTTGGATGTTTTCTTTCCTGGCAGAGTTTCTCCTTGCAAGATATGGTGGAAAAGCTTTTTGCTGAGTGTAGAGCGGCAAGACACGCAGAAGACGCAGATACGCAGCTCTCCGAAGCTAAGTGCCGGTCCCGGGCTTCTTTCGGCACAAACCGCTCTCAGGAGCTCCCTGCGCTCGCCACAATGCTCTGTGTGCGAAGAAGCCGCTTCTTCGCCTCCGGGAGAATCAGCGAGCGGCAGCTTCCCAAAGGCGAAGATGCAAGCTGCACCACACAGGCACAGTGTGGGCAGCCTTCAGACTTCGAGAAAACAGTACTTTACCACTCTCCTGCCTTTTCCATGGTTATTCTATTGGAAAAGAACGAGTTTTGGACAACTACCTTTCATTCTTGCCAAACTCTTTGCAGACCCCCGTGCAAGCTTTAGAACAAGATTTTGGATGTTTTCTTTCCTGGCAGAGTTTCTCCTTGCAAGATATGGTGGAAAAGCTTTTTGCTGAGTGTAGAGCGGCAAGACACGCAGAAGACGCAGATACGCAGCTCTCCGAAGCTAAGTGCCGGTCCCGGGCTTCTTTCGGCACAAACCGCTCTCAGGAGCTCCCTGCGCTCGCCACAATGCTCTGTGTGCGAAGAAGCCGCTTCTTCGCCTCCGGGAGAATCGGCGAGCGGCAGCTTCCCAAAGGCGAAGATGCAAGCTGCAGCACACAGGCACAGTGTGGGCAGCCTTCAGACTTAGAGAAAACAGTACTTTACCACTCTCCTGCCTTTTCCATGGTTATTCTATTGGAAAAGAACGAGTTTTGGACAACTACCTTTCATTCTTGCCAAACTCTTTGCAGACCCCCGTGCAAGCTTTAGAACAAGATTTTGGATGTTTTCTTTCCTGGCAGAGTTTCTCCTTGCAAGATATGGTGGAAAAGCTTTTTGCTGAGTGTAGAGCGGCAAGACACGCAGAAGACGCAGATACGCAGCTCTCCGAAGCTAAGTGCCGGTCCCGGGCTTCTTTCGGCACAAACCGCTCTCAGGAGCTCCCTGCGCTCGCCACAATGCTCTGTGTGCGAAGAAGCCGCTTCTTCGCCTCCGGGAGAATCGGCGAGCGGCAGCTTCCCAAAGGCGAAGATGCAAGCTGCAGCACACAGGCACAGTGTGGGCAGCCTTCAGACTTCGAGAAAACAGTACTTTACCACTCTCCTGCCTTTTCCATGGTTATTCTATTGGAAAAGAACGAGTTTTGGACAACTACCTTTCATTCTTGCCAAACTCTTTGCAGACCCCCGTGCAAGCTTTAGAAGAAGATTTTGGATGTTTTCTTTCCTGGCAGAGTTTCTCCTTGCAAGATATGGTGGAAAAGCTTTTTGCTGAGTGTAGAGCGGCAAGACACGCAGAAGACGCAGATACGCAGCTCTCCGAAGCTAAGTGCCGGTCCCGGGCTTCTTTCGGCACAAACCGCTCTCAGGAGCTCCCTGCGCTCGCCACAATGCTCTGTGTGCGAAGAAGCCGCTTCTTCGCCTCCGGGAGAATCGGCGAGCGGCAGCTTCCCAAAGGCGAAGATGCAAGCTGCAGCACACAGGCACAGTGTGGGCAGCCTTCAGACTTAGAGAAAACAGTACTTTACCACTCTCCTGCCTTTTCCATGGTTATTCTATTGGAAAAGAACGAGTTTTGGACAACTACCTTTCATTCTTGCCAAACTCTTTGCAGACCCCCGTGCAAGCTTTAGAACAAGATTTTGGATGTTTTCTTTCCTGGCAGAGTTTCTCCTTGCAAGATATGGTGGAAAAGCTTTTTGCTGAGTGTAGAGCGGCAAGACACGCAGAAGACGCAGATACGCAGCTCTCCGAAGCTAAGTGCCGGTCCCGGGCTTCTTTCGGCACAAACCGCTCTCAGGAGCTCCCTGCGCTCGCCACAATGCTCTGTGTGCGAAGAAGCCGCTTCTTCGCCTCCGGGAGAATCGGCGAGCGGCAGCTTCCCAAAGGCGAAGATGCAAGCTGCACCACACAGGCACAGTGTGGGCAGCCTTCAGACTTCGAGAAAACAGTACTTTACCACTCTCCTGCCTTTTCCATGGTTATTCTATTGGAAAAGAACGAGTTTTGGACAACTACCTTTCATTCTTGCCAAACTCTTTGCAGACCCCCGTGCAAGCTTTAGAACAAGATTTTGGATGTTTTCTTTCCTGGCAGAGTTTCTCCTTGCAAGATATGGTGGAAAAGCTTTTTGCTGAGTGTAGAGCGGCAAGACACGCAGAAGACGCAGATACGCAGCTCTCCGAAGCTAAGTGCCGGTCCCGGGCTTCTTTCGGCACAAACCGCTCTCAGGAGCTCCCTGCGCTCGCCACAATGCTCTGTGTGCGAAGAAGCCGCTTCTTCGCCTCCGGGAGAATCGGCGAGCGGCAGCTTCCCAAAGGCGAAGATGCAAGCTGCAGCACGCAGGCACAGTGTGGGCAGCCTTCAGACTTAGAGAAAACAGTACTTTACCACTCTCCTGCCTTTTCCATGGTTATTCTATTGGAAAAGAACGAGTTTTGGACAACTACCTTTCATTCTTGCCAAACTCTTTGCAGACCCCCGTGCAAGCTTTAGAACAAGATTTTGGATGTTTTCTTTCCTGGCAGAGTTTCTCCTTGCAAGATATGGTGGAAAAGCTTTTTGCTGAGTGTAGAGCGGCAAGACACGCAGAAGACGCAGATACGCAGCTCTCCGAAGCTAAGTGCCGGTCCCGGGCTTCTTTCGGCACAAACCGCTCTCAGGAGCTCCCTGCGCTCGCCACAATGCTCTGTGTGCGAAGAAGCCGCTTCTTCGCCTCCAGGAGAATCGGCGAGCGGCAGCTTCCCAAAGGCGAAGATGCAAGCTGCAGCACACAGGCACAGTGTGGGCAGCCTTCAGACTTAGAGAAAACAGTACTTTACCACTCTCCTGCCTTTTCCATGGTTATTCTATTGGAAAAGAACGAGTTTTGGACAACTACCTTTCATTCTTGCCAAACTCTTTGCAGACCCCCGTGCAAGCTTTAGAACAAGATTTTGGATGTTTTCTTTCCTGGCAGAGTTTCTCCTTGCAAGATATGGTGGAAAAGCTTTTTGCTGAGTGTAGAGCGGCAAGACACGCAGAAGACGCAGATACGCAGCTCTCCGAAGCTAAGTGCCGGTCCCGGGCTTCTTTCGGCACAAACCGCTCTCAGGAGCTCCCTGCGCTCGCCACAATGCTCTGTGTGCGAAGAAGCCGCTTCTTCGCCTCCGGGAGAATCGGCGAGCGGCAGCTTCCCAAAGGCGAAGATGCAAGCTGCAGCACACAGGCACAGTGTGGGCAGCATTCAGACTTAGAGAAAACAGTACTTTACCACTCTCCTGCCTTTTCCATGGTTATTCTATTGGAAAAGAACGAGTTTTGGACAACTACCTTTCATTCTTGCCAAACTCTTTGCAGACCCCCGTGCAAGCTTTAGAACAAGATTTTGGATGTTTTCTTTCCTGGCAGAGTTTCTCCTTGCAAGATATGGTGGAAAAGCTTTTTGCTGAGTGTAGAGCGGCAAGACACGCAGAAGACGCAGATACGCAGCTCTCCGAAGCTAAGTGCCGGTGCCGGGCTTCTTTCGGCACAAACCGCTCTCAGGAGCTCCCTGCGCTCGCCACAATGCTCTGTGTGCGAAGAAGCCGCTTCTTCGCCTCCGGGAGAATCGGCGAGCGGCAGCTTCCCAAAGGCGAAGATGCAAGCTGCAGCACGCAGGCACAGTGTGGGCAGCCTTCAGACTTAGAGAAAACAGTACTTTACCACTCTCCTGCCTTTTCCATGGTTATTCTATTGGAAAAGAACGAGTTTTGGACAACTACCTTTCATTCTTGCCAAACTCTTTGCAGACCCCCGTGCAAGCTTTAGAACAAGATTTTGGATGTTTTCTTTCCTGGCAGAGTTTCTCCTTGCAAGATATGGTGGAAAAGCTTTTTGCTGAGTGTAGAGCGGCAAGACACGCAGAAGACGCAGTTACGCAGCTCTCCGAAGCTAAGTGCCGGTCCCGGGCTTCTTTCGGCACAAACCGCTCTCAGGAGCTCCCTGCGCTCGCCACAATGCTCTGTGTGCGAAGAAGCCGCTTCTTCGCCTCCGGGAGAATCGGCGAGCGGCAGCTTCCCAAAGGCGAAGATGCAAGCTGCAGCACGCAGGCACAGTGTGGGCAGCCTTCAGACTTAGAGAAAACAGTACTTTACCACTCTCCTGCCTTTTCCATGGTTATTCTATTGGAAAAGAACGAGTTTTGGACAACTACCTTTCATTCTTGCCAAACTCTTTGCAGACCCCCTTGCAAGCTTTAGTACAAGATTTTGGATGTTTTCTTTCCTGGCAGAGTTTCTCCTTGCAAGATATGGTGGAAAAGCTTTTTGCTGAGTGTAGAGCGGCAAGACACGCAGAAGACGCAGATACGCAGCTCTCCGAAGCTAAGTGCCGGTCCCGGGCTTCTTTCGGCACAAACCGCTCTCAGGAGCTCCCTGCGCTCGCCACAATGCTCTGTGTGCGAAGAAGCCGCTTCTTCGCCTCCGGGAGAATCGGCGAGCGGCAGCTTCCCAAAGGCGAAGATGCAAGCTGCAGCACACAGGCACAGTGTGGGCAGCCTTCAGACTTAGAGAAAACAGTACTTTACCACTCTCCTGCCTTTTCCATGGTTATTCTATTGGAAAAGAACGAGTTTTGGACAACTACCTTTCATTCTTGCCAAACGCTTTGCAGACCCCCTTGCAAGCTTTAGAACAAGATTTTGGATGTTTTCTTTCCTGGCAGAGTTTCTCCTTGCAAGATATGGTGGAAAAGCTTTTTGCTGAGTGTAGAGCGGCAAGACACGCAGAAGACGCAGATACGCAGCTCTCCGAAGCTAAGTGCCGGTCCCGGGCTTCTTTCGGCACAAACCGCTCTCAGGAGCTCCCTGCGCTCGCCACAATGCTCTGTGTGCGAAGAAGCCGCTTCTTCGCCTCCGGGAGAATCAGCGAGCGGCAGCTTCCCAAAGGCGAAGATGCAAGCTGCACCACACAGGCACAGTGTGGGCAGCCTTCAGACTTCGAGAAAACAGTACTTTACCACTCTCCTGCCTTTTCCATGGTTATTCTATTGGAAAAGAACGAGTTTTGGACAACTACCTTTCATTCTTGCCAAACTCTTTGCAGACCCCCGTGCAAGCTTTAGAACAAGATTTTGGATGTTTTCTTTCCTGGCAGAGTTTCTCCTTGCAAGATATGCTGGAAAAGCTTTTTGCTGAGTGTAGAGCGGCAAGACACGCAGAAGACGCAGATACGCAGCTCTCCGAAGCTAAGTGCCGGTCCCGGGCTTCTTTCGGCACAAACCGCTCTCAGGAGCTCCCTGCGCTCGCCACAATGCTCTGTGTGCGAAGAAGCCGCTTCTTCGCCTCCGGGAGAATCGGCGAGCGGCAGCTTCCCAAAGGCGAAGATGCAAGCTGCAGCACACAGGCACAGTGTGGGCAGCCTTCAAACTTAGAGAAAACAGTACTTTACCACTCTCCTGCCTTTTCCATGGTTATTCTATTGGAAAAGAACGAGTTTTGGACAACTACCTTTCATTCTTGCCAAACGCTTTGCAGACCCCCGTGCAAGCTTTAGAAGAAGATTTTGGATGTTTTCTTTCCTGGCAGAGTTTCTCCTTGCAAGATATGGTGGAAAAGCTTTTTGCTGAGTGTAGAGCGGCAAGACACGCAGAAGACGCAGATACGCAGCTCTCCGAAGCTAAGTGCCGGTCCCGGGCTTCTTTCGGCACAAACCGCTCTCAGGAGCTCCCTGCGCTCGCCACAATGCTCTGTGTGCGAAGAAGCCGCTTCTTCGCCTCCGGGAGAATCGGCGAGCGGCAGCTTCCCAAAGGCGAAGATGCAAGCTGCAGCACACAGGCACAGTGTGGGCAGCCTTCAGACTTAGAGAAAACAGTACTTTACCACTCTCCTGCCTTTTCCATGGTTATTCTATTGGAAAAGAACGAGTTTTGGACAACTACCTTTCATTCTTGCCAAACTCTTTGCAGACCTCCGTGCAAGCTTTAGAACAAGATTTTGGATGTTTTCTTTCCTGGCAGAGTTTCTCCTTGCAAGATATGGTGGAAAAGCTTTTTGCTGAGTGTAGAGCGGCAAGACACGCAGAAGACGCAGATACGCAGCTCTCCGAAGCTAAGTGCCGGTCCCGGGCTTCTTTCGGCACAAACCGCTCTCAGGAGCTCCCTGCGCTCGCCACAATGCTCTGTGTGCGAAGAAGCCGCTTCTTCGCCTCCGGGAGAATCGGCGAGCGGCAGCATCCCAAAGGCGAAGATGCAAGCTGCAGCACGCAGGCACAGTGTGGGCAGCCTTCAGACTTAGAGAAAACAGTACTTTACCACTCTCCTGCCTTTTCCATGGTTATTCTATTGGAAAAGAACGAGTTTTGGACAACTACCTTTCATTCTTGCCAAACTCTTTGCAGACCCCCTTGCAAGCTTTAGAACAAGATTTTGGATGTTTTCTTTCCTGGCAGAGTTTCTCCTTGCAAGATATGGTGGAAAAGCTTTTTGCTGAGTGTAGAGCGGCAAGACACGCAGAAGACGCAGATACGCAGCTCTCCGAAGCTAAGTGCCGGTCCCGGGCTTCTTTCGGCACAAACCGCTCTCAGGAGCTCCCTGCGCTCGCCACAATGCTCTGTGTGCGAAGAAGCCGCTTCTTCGCCTCCGGGAGAATCGGCGAGCGGCAGCTTCCCAAAGGCGAAGATGCAAGCTGCAGCACACAGGCACAGTGTGGGCAGCCTTCAGACTTCGAGAAAACAGTACTTTACCACTCTCCTGCCTTTTCCATGGTTATTCTATTGGAAAAGAACGAGTTTTGGACAACTACCTTTCATTCTTGCCAAACTCTTTGCAGACCCCCGTGCAAGCTTTAGAACAAGATTTTGGATGTTTTCTTTCCTGGCAGAGTTTCTCCTTGCAAGATATGGTGGAAAAGCTTTTTGCTGAGTGTAGAGCGGCAAGACACGCAGAAGACGCAGATACGCAGCTCTCCGAAGCTAAGTGCCGGTCCCGGGCTTCTTTCGGCACAAACCGCTCTCAGGAGCTCCCTGCGCTCGCCACAATGCTCTGTGTGCGAAGAAGCCGCTTCTTCGCCTCCTGGAGAATCGGCGAGCGGCAGCTTCCCAAAGGCGAAGATGCAAGCTGCAGCACACAGGCACAGTGTGGGCAGCCTTCAGACTTAGAGAAAACAGTACTTTACCACTCTCCTGCCTTTTCCATGGTTATTCTATTGGAAAAGAACGAGTTTTGGACAACTACCTTTCATTCTTGCCAAACTCTTTGCAGACCCCCGTGCAAGCTTTAGAACAAGATTTTGGATGTTTTCTTTCCTGGCAGAGTTTCTCCTTGCAAGATATGGTGGAAAAGCTTTTTGCTGAGTGTAGAGCGGCAAGACACGCAGAAGACGCAGATACGCAGCTCTCCGAAGCTAAGTGCCGGTCCCGGGCTTCTTTCGGCACAAACCGCTCTCCGGAGCTCCCTGCGCTCGCCACAATGCTCTGTGTGCGAAGAAGCCGCTTCTTCGCCTCCGGGAGAATCGGCGAGCGGCAGCTTCCCAAAGGCGAAGATGCAAGCTGCACCACACAGGCACAGTGTGGGCAGCCTTCAGACTTAGAGAAAACAGTACTTTACCACTCTCCTGCCTTTTCCATGGTTATTCTATTGGAAAAGAACGAGTTTTGGACAACTACCTTTCATTCTTGCCAAACTCTTTGCAGACCCCCTTGCAAGCTTTAGTACAAGATTTTGGATGTTTTCTTTCCTGGCAGAGTTTCTCCTTGCAAGATATGCTGGAAAAGCTTTTTGCTGAGTGTAGAGCGGCAAGACACGCAGAAGACGCAGATACGCAGCTCTCCGAAGCTAAGTGCCGGTGCCGGGCTTCTTTCGGCACAAACCGCTCTCAGGAGCTCCCTGCGCTCGCCACAATGCTCTGTGTGCGAAGAAGCCGCTTCTTCGCCTCCGGGAGAATCGGCGAGCGGCAGCTTCCCAAAGGCGAAGATGCAAGCTGCAGCACACAGGCACAGTGTGGGCAGCCTTCAGACTTAGAGAAAACAGTACTTTACCACTCTCCTGCCTTTTCCATGGTTATTCTATTGGAAAAGAACGAGTTTTGGACAACTACCTTTCATTCTTGCCAAACGCTTTGCAGACCCCCGTGCAAGCTTTAGAACAAGATTTTGGATGTTTTCTTTCCTGGCAGAGTTTCTCCTTGCAAGATATGGTGGAAAAGCTTTTTGCTGAGTGTAGAGCGGCAAGACACGCAGAAGACGCAGATACGCAGCTCTCCGAAGCTAAGTGCCGGTCCCGGGCTTCTTTCGGCACAAACCGCTCTCAGGAGCTCCCTGCGCTCGCCACAATGCTCTGTGTGCGAAGAAGCCGCTTCTTCGCCTCCGGGAGAATCAGCGAGCGGCAGCTTCCCAAAGGCGAAGATGCAAGCTGCACCACACAGGCACAGTGTGGGCAGCCTTCAGACTTCGAGAAAACAGTACTTTACCACTCTCCTGCCTTTTCCATGGTTATTCTATTGGAAAAGAACGAGTTTTGGACAACTACCTTTCATTCTTGCCAAACTCTTTGCAGACCCCCGTGCAAGCTTTAGAACAAGATTTTGGATGTTTTCTTTCCTGGCAGAGTTTCTCCTTGCAAGATATGCTGGAAAAGCTTTTTGCTGAGTGTAGAGCGGCAAGACACGCAGAAGACGCAGATACGCAGCTCTCCGAAGCTAAGTGCCGGTCCCGGGCTTCTTTCGGCACAAACCGCTCTCAGGAGCTCCCTGCGCTCGCCACAATGCTCTGTGTGCGAAGAAGCCGCTTCTTCGCCTCCGGGAGAATCGGCGAGCGGCAGCTTCCCAAAGGCGAAGATGCAAGCTGCACCACACAGGCACAGTGTGGGCAGCCTTCAGACTTCGAGAAAACAGTACTTTACCACTCTCCTGCCTTTTCCATGGTTATTCTATTGGAAAAGAACGAGTTTTGGACAACTACCTTTCATTCTTGCCAAACTCTTTGCAGACCCCCGTGCAAGCTTTAGAACAAGATTTTGGATGTTTTCTTTCCTGGCAGAGTTTCTCCTTGCAAGATATGGTGGAAAAGCTTTTTGCTGAGTGTAGAGCGGCAAGACACGCAGAAGACGCAGATACGCAGCTCTCCGAAGCTAAGTGCCGGTCCCGGGCTTCTTTCGGCACAAACCGCTCTCAGGAGCTCCCTGCGCTCGCCACAATGCTCTGTGTGCGAAGAAGCCGCTTCTTCGCCTCCGGGAGAATCGGCGAGCGGCAGCTTCCCAAAGGCGAAGATGCAAGCTGCAGCACGCAGGCACAGTGTGGGCAGCCTTCAGACTTAGAGAAAACAGTACTTTACCACTCTCCTGCCTTTTCCATGGTTATTCTATTGGAAAAGAACGAGTTTTGGACAACTACCTTTCATTCTTGCCAAACGCTTTGCAGACCCCCTTGCAAGCTTTAGAACAAGATTTTGGATGTTTTCTTTCCTGGCAGAGTTTCTCCTTGCAAGATATGGTGGAAAAGCTTTTTGCTGAGTGTAGAGCGGCAAGACACGCAGAAGACGCAGATACGCAGCTCTCCGAAGCTAAGTGCCGGTCCCGGGCTTCTTTCGGCACAAACCGCTCTCAGGAGCTCCCTGCGCTCGCCACAATGCTCTGTGTGCGAAGAAGCCGCTTCTTCGCCTCCGGGAGAATCGGCGAGCGGCAGCTTCCCAAAGGCGAAGATGCAAGCTGCAGCACACAGGCACAGTGTGGGCAGCCTTCAAACTTAGAGAAAACAGTACTTTACCACTCTCCTGCCTTTTCCATGGTTATTCTATTGGAAAAGAACGAGTTTTGGACAACTACCTTTCATTCTTGCCAAACGCTTTGCAGACCCCCGTGCAAGCTTTAGAAGAAGATTTTGGATGTTTTCTTTCCTGGCAGAGTTTCTCCTTGCAAGATATGGTGGAAAAGCTTTTTGCTGAGTGTAGAGCGGCAAGACACGCAGAAGACGCAGATACGCAGCTCTCCGAAGCTAAGTGCCGGTCCCGGGCTTCTTTCGGCACAAACCGCTCTCAGGAGCTCCCTGCGCTCGCCACAATGCTCTGTGTGCGAAGAAGCCGCTTCTTCGCCTCCGGGAGAATCGGCGAGCGGCAGCTTCCCAAAGGCGAAGATGCAAGCTGCACCACACAGGCACAGTGTGGGCAGCCTTCAGACTTAGAGAAAACAGTACTTTACCACTCTCCTGCCTTTTCCATGGTTATTCTATTGGAAAAGAACGAGTTTTGGACAACTACCTTTCATTCTTGCCAAACTCTTTGCAGACCCCCTTGCAAGCTTTAGTACAAGATTTTGGATGTTTTCTTTCCTGGCAGAGTTTCTCCTTGCAAGATATGCTGGAAAAGCTTTTTGCTGAGTGTAGAGCGGCAAGACACGCAGAAGACGCAGATACGCAGCTCTCCGAAGCTAAGTGCCGGTGCCGGGCTTCTTTCGGCACAAACCGCTCTCAGGAGCTCCCTGCGCTCGCCACAATGCTCTGTGTGCGAAGAAGCCGCTTCTTCGCCTCCGGGAGAATCGGCGAGCGGCAGCTTCCCAAAGGCGAAGATGCAAGCTGCAGCACACAGGCACAGTGTGGGCAGCCTTCAGACTTAGAGAAAACAGTACTTTACCACTCTCCTGCCTTTTCCATGGTTATTCTATTGGAAAAGAACGAGTTTTGGACAACTACCTTTCATTCTTGCCAAACGCTTTGCAGACACCCTTGCAAGCTTTAGAACAAGATTTTGGATGTTTTCTTTCCTGGCAGAGTTTCTCCTTGCAAGATATGGTGGAAAAGCTTTTTGCTGAGTGTAGAGCGGCAAGACACGCAGAAGACGCAGATACGCAGCTCTCCGAAGCTAAGTGCCGGTCCCGGGCTTCTTTCGGCACAAACCGCTCTCAGGAGCTCCCTGCGCTCGCCACAATGCTCTGTGTGCGAAGAAGCCGCTTCTTCGCCTCCGGGAGAATCAGCGAGCGGCAGCTTCCCAAAGGCGAAGATGCAAGCTGCACCACACAGGCACAGTGTGGGCAGCCTTCAGACTTCGAGAAAACAGTACTTTACCACTCTCCTGCCTTTTCCATGGTTATTCTATTGGAAAAGAACGAGTTTTGGACAACTACCTTTCATTCTTGCCAAACTCTTTGCAGACCCCCGTGCAAGCTTTAGAACAAGATTTTGGATGTTTTCTTTCCTGGCAGAGTTTCTCCTTGCAAGATATGCTGGAAAAGCTTTTTGCTGAGTGTAGAGCGGCAAGACACGCAGAAGACGCAGATACGCAGCTCTCCGAAGCTAAGTGCCGGTCCCGGGCTTCTTTCGGCACAAACCGCTCTCAGGAGCTCCCTGCGCTCGCCACAATGCTCTGTGTGCGAAGAAGCCGCTTCTTCGCCTCCGGGAGAATCGGCGAGCGGCAGCTTCCCAAAGGCGAAGATGCAAGCTGCACCACACAGGCACAGTGTGGGCAGCCTTCAGACTTAGAGAAAACAGTACTTTACCACTCTCCTGCCTTTTCCATGGTTATTCTATTGGAAAAGAACGAGTTTTGGACAACTACCTTTCATTCTTGCCAAACTCTTTGCAGACCCCCGTGCAAGCTTTAGAACAAGATTTTGGATGTTTTCTTTCCTGGCAGAGTTTCTCCTTGCAAGATATGGTGGAAAAGCTTTTTGCTGAGTGTAGAGCGGCAAGACACGCAGAAGACGCAGATACGCAGCTCTCCGAAGCTAAGTGCCGGTCCCGGGCTTCTTTCGGCACAAACCGCTCTCAGGAGCTCCCTGCGCTCGCCACAATGCTCTGTGTGCGAAGAAGCCGCTTCTTCGCCTCCGGGAGAATCGGCGAGCGGCAGCTTCCCAAAGGCGAAGATGCAAGCTGCAGCACGCAGGCACAGTGTGGGCAGCCTTCAGACTTAGAGAAAACAGTACTTTACCACTCTCCTGCCTTTTCCATGGTTATTCTATTGGAAAAGAACGAGTTTTGGACAACTACCTTTCATTCTTGCCAAACGCTTTGCAGACCCCCTTGCAAGCTTTAGAACAAGATTTTGGATGTTTTCTTTCCTGGCAGAGTTTCTCCTTGCAAGATATGGTGGAAAAGCTTTTTGCTGAGTGTAGAGCGGCAAGACACGCAGAAGACGCAGATACGCAGCTCTCCGAAGCTAAGTGCCGGTCCCGGGCTTCTTTCGGCACAAACCGCTCTCAGGAGCTCCCTGCGCTCGCCACAATGCTCTGTGTGCGAAGAAGCCGCTTCTTCGCCTCCGGGAGAATCGGCGAGCGGCAGCTTCCCAAAGGCGAAGATGCAAGCTGCAGCACACAGGCACAGTGTGGGCAGCCTTCAAACTTAGAGAAAACAGTACTTTACCACTCTCCTGCCTTTTCCATGGTTATTCTATTGGAAAAGAACGAGTTTTGGACAACTACCTTTCATTCTTGCCAAACGCTTTGCAGACCCCCGTGCAAGCTTTAGAAGAAGATTTTGGATGTTTTCTTTCCTGGCAGAGTTTCTCCTTGCAAGATATGGTGGAAAAGCTTTTTGCTGAGTGTAGAGCGGCAAGACACGCAGAAGACGCAGATACGCAGCTCTCCGAAGCTAAGTGCCGGTCCCGGGCTTCTTTCGGCACAAACCGCTCTCAGGAGCTCCCTGCGCTCGCCACAATGCTCTGTGTGCGAAGAAGCCGCTTCTTCGCCTCCGGGAGAATCGGCGAGCGGCAGCTTCCCAAAGGCGAAGATGCAAGCTGCAGCACACAGGCACAGTGTGGGCAGCCTTCAGACTTCGAGAAAACAGTACTTTACCACTCTCCTGCCTTTTCCATGGTTATTCTATTGGAAAAGAACGAGTTTTGGACAACTACCTTTCATTCTTGCCAAACTCTTTGCAGACCTCCGTGCAAGCTTTAGAACAAGATTTTGGATGTTTTCTTTCCTGGCAGAGTTTCTCCTTGCAAGATATGGTGGAAAAGCTTTTTGCTGAGTGTAGAGCGGCAAGACACGCAGAAGACGCAGATACGCAGCTCTCCGAAGCTAAGTGCCGGTCCCGGGCTTCTTTCGGCACAAACCGCTCTCAGGAGCTCCCTGCGCTCGCCACAATGCTCTGTGTGCGAAGAAGCCGCTTCTTCGCCTCCGGGAGAATCGGCGAGCGGCAGCTTCCCAAAGGCGAAGATGCAAGCTGCAGCACGCAGGCACAGTGTGGGCAGCCTTCAGACTTAGAGAAAACAGTACTTTACCACTCTCCTGCCTTTTCCATGGTTATTCTATTGGAAAAGAACGAGTTTTGGACAACTACCTTTCATTCTTGCCAAACTCTTTGCAGACCCCCTTGCAAGCTTTAGAACAAGATTTTGGATGTTTTCTTTCCTGGCAGAGTTTCTCCTTGCAAGATATGGTGGAAAAGCTTTTTGCTGAGTGTAGAGCGGCAAGACACGCAGAAGACGCAGATACGCAGCTCTCCGAAGCTAAGTGCCGGTCCCGGGCTTCTTTCGGCACAAACCGCTCTCAGGAGCTCCCTGCGCTCGCCACAATGCTCTGTGTGCGAAGAAGCCGCTTCTTCGCCTCCGGGAGAATCGGCGAGCGGCAGCTTCCCAAAGGCGAAGATGCAAGCTGCAGCACACAGGCACAGTGTGGGCAGCCTTCAGACTTCGAGAAAACAGTACTTTACCACTCTCCTGCCTTTTCCATGGTTATTCTATTGGAAAAGAACGAGTTTTGGACAACTACCTTTCATTCTTGCCAAACTCTTTGCAGACCCCCGTGCAAGCTTTAGAACAAGATTTTGGATGTTTTCTTTCCTGGCAGAGTTTCTCCTTGCAAGATATGGTGGAAAAGCTTTTAGCTGAGTGTAGAGCAGCAAGACACGCAGAAGACGCAGATACGCAGCTCTCCGAAGCTAAGTGCCGGTCTCGGGCTTCTTTCGGCACAAACCGCTCTCAGGAGCTCCCTGCGCTCGCCACAATGCTCTGTGTGCGAAGAAGCCGCTTCTTCGCCTCCTGGAGAATCGGCGAGCGGCAGCTTCCCAAAGGCGAAGATGCAAGCTGCAGCACACAGGCACAGTGTGGGCAGCCTTCAGACTTAGAGAAAACAGTACTTTACCACTCTCCTGCCTTTTCCATGGTTATTCTATTGGAAAAGAACGAGTTTTGGACAACTACCTTTCATTCTTGCCAAACTCTTTGCAGACCCCCGTGCAAGCTTTAGAACAAGATTTTGGATGTTTTCTTTCCTGGCAGAG
This sequence comes from Molothrus aeneus, assembly GCF_037042795.1. Classification (NCBI taxonomy): domain Eukaryota; kingdom Metazoa; phylum Chordata; class Aves; order Passeriformes; family Icteridae; genus Molothrus; species Molothrus aeneus. The sequence goes on from NW_027098851.1 coordinate 134,183, forward strand.
TTTCTCCTTGCAAGATATGGTGGAAAAGCTTTTTGCTGAGTGTAGAGCGGCAAGACACGCAGAAGACGCAGATACGCAGCTCTCCGAAGCTAAGTGCCGGTCCCGGGCTTCTTTCGGCACAAACCGCTCTCAGGAGCTCCCTGCGCTCGCCACAATGCTCTGTGTGCGAAGAAGCCGCTTCTTCGCCTCCGGGAGAATCGGCGAGCGGCAGCTTCCCAAAGGCGAAGATGCAAGCTGCAGCACGCAGGCACAGTGTGGGCAGCCTTCAGACTTAGAGAAAACAGTACTTTACCACTCTCCTGCCTTTTCCATGGTTATTCTATTGGAAAAGAACGAGTTTTGGACAACTACCTTTCATTCTTGCCAAACTCTTTGCAGACCCCCGTGCAAACTTTAGAACAAGATTTTGGATGTTTTCTTTCCTGGCAGAGTTTCTCCTTGCAAGATATGGTGGAAAAGCTTTTTACTGAGTGTAGAGCGGCAAGACACGCAGAAGACGCAGATACGCAGCTCTCCGAAGCTAAGTGCCGGTCCCGGGCTTCTTTCGGCACAAACCGCTCTCAGGAGCTCCCTGCGCTCGCCACAATGCCCTGTGTGCGAAGAAGCCGCTTCTTCGCCTCCGGGAGAATCGGCGAGCGGCAGCTTCCCAAAGGCGAAGATGCAAGCTGCAGCACACAGGCACAGTGTGGGCAGCCTTCAGACTTAGAGAAAACAGTACTTTACCACTCTCCTGCCTTTTCCATGGTTATTCTATTGGAAAAGAACGAGTTTTGGACAACTACCTTTCATTCTTGCCAAACTCTTTGCAGACCCCCGTGCAAGCTTTAGAACAAGATTTTGGATGTTTTCTTTCCTGGCAGAGTTTCTCCTTGCAAGATATGGTGGAAAAGCTTTTTGCTGAGTGTAGAGCGGCAAGACACGCAGAAGACGCAGATACGCAGCTCTCCGAAGCTAAGTGCCGGTCCCGGGCTTCTTTCGGCACAAACCGCTCTCAGGAGCTCCCTGCGCTCGCCACAATGCTCTGTGTGCGAAGAAGCCGCTTCTTCGCTTCCGGGAGAATCGGCGAGCGGCAGCTTCCCAAAGGCGAAGATGCAAGCTGCAGCACACAGGCACAGTGTGGGCAGCCTTCAGACTTAGAGAAAACAGTACTTTACCACTCTCCTGCCTTTTCCATGGTTATTCTATTGGAAAAGAACGAGTTTTGGACAACTACCTTTCATTCTTGCCAAACGCTTTGCAGACCCCCTTGCAAGCTTTAGAACAAGATTTTGGATGTTTTCATTCCTGGCAGAGTTTCTCCTTGCAAGATATGGTGGAAAAGCTTTTTGCTGAGTGTAGAGCGGCAAGACACGCAGAAGACGCAGATACGCAGCTCTCCGAAGCTAAGTGCCGGTCCCGGGCTTCTTTCGGCACAAACCGCTCTCAGGAGCTCCCTGCGCTCGCCACAATGCTCTGTGTGCGAAGAAGCCGCTTCTTCGCCTCCGGGAGAATCGGCGAGCGGCAGCTTCCCAAAGGCGAAGATGCAAGCTGCAGCACACAGGCACAGTGTGGGCAGCCTTCAAACTTAGAGAAAACAGTACTTTACCACTCTCCTGCCTTTTCCATGGTTATTCTATTGGAAAAGAACGAGTTTTGGACAACTACCTTTCATTCTTGCCAAACGCTTTGCAGACCCCCGTGCAAGCTTTAGAAGAAGATTTTGGATGTTTTCTTTCCTGGCAGAGTTTCTCCTTGCAAGATATGGTGGAAAAGCTTTTTGCTGAGTGTAGAGCGGCAAGACACGCAGAAGACGCAGATACGCAGCTCTCCGAAGCTAAGTGCCGGTCCCGGGCTTCTTTCGGCACAAACCGCTCTCAGGAGCTCCCTGCGCTCGCCACAATGCTCTGTGTGCGAAGAAGCCGCTTCTTCGCCTCCGGGAGAATCGGCGAGCGGCAGCTTCCCAAAGGCGAAGATGCAAGCTGCAGCACACAGGCACAGTGTGGGCAGCCTTCAGACTTAGAGAAAACAGTACTTTACCACTCTCCTGCCTTTTCCATGGTTATTCTATTGGAAAAGAACGAGTTTTGGACAACTACCTTTCATTCTTGCCAAACTCTTTGCAGACCTCCGTGCAAGCTTTAGAACAAGATTTTGGATGTTTTCTTTCCTGGCAGAGTTTCTCCTTGCAAGATATGGTGGAAAAGCTTTTTGCTGAGTGTAGAGCGGCAAGACACGCAGAAGACGCAGATACGCAGCTCTCCGAAGCTAAGTGCCGGTCCCGGGCTTCTTTCGGCACAAACCGCTCTCAGGAGCTCCCTGCGCTCGCCACAATGCTCTGTGTGCGAAGAAGCCGCTTCTTCGCCTCCGGGAGAATCGGCGAGCGGCAGCTTCCCAAAGGCGAAGATGCAAGCTGCAGCACGCAGGCACAGTGTGGGCAGCCTTCAGACTTAGAGAAAACAGTACTTTACCACTCTCCTGCCTTTTCCATGGTTATTCTATTGGAAAAGAACGAGTTTTGGACAACTACCTTTCATTCTTGCCAAACTCTTTGCAGACCCCCTTGCAAGCTTTAGAACAAGATTTTGGATGTTTTCTTTCCTGGCAGAGTTTCTCCTTGCAAGATATGGTGGAAAAGCTTTTTGCTGAGTGTAGAGCGGCAAGACACGCAGAAGACGCAGATACGCAGCTCTCCGAAGCTAAGTGCCGGTCCCGGGCTTCTTTCGGCACAAACCGCTCTCAGGAGCTCCCTGCGCTCGCCACAATGCTCTGTGTGCGAAGAAGCCGCTTCTTCGCCTCCGGGAGAATCGGCGAGCGGCAGCTTCCCAAAGGCGAAGATGCAAGCTGCACCACACAGGCACAGTGTGGGCAGCCTTCAGACTTAGAGAAAACAGTACTTTACCACTCTCCTGCCTTTTCCATGGTTATTCTATTGGAAAAGAACGAGTTTTGGACAACTACCTTTCATTCTTGCCAAACTCTTTGCAGACCCCCGTGCAAGCTTTAGAACAAGATTTTGGATGTTTTCTTTCCTGGCAGAGTTTCTCCTTGCAAGATATGGTGGAAAAGCTTTTTGCTGAGTGTAGAGCGGCAAGACACGCAGAAGACGCAGATACGCAGCTCTCCGAAGCTAAGTGCCGGTCCCGGGCTTCTTTCGGCACAAACCGCTCTCAGGAGCTCCCTGCGCTCGCCACAATGCTCTGTGTGCGAAGAAGCCGCTTCTTCGCCTCCAGGAGAATCGGCGAGCGGCAGCTTCCCAAAGGCGAAGATGCAAGCTGCAGCACACAGGCACAGTGTGGGCAGCATTCAGACTTCGAGAAAACAGTACTTTACCACTCTCCTGCCTTTTCCATGGTTATTCTATTGGAAAAGAACGAGTTTTGGACAACTACCTTTCATTCTTGCCAAACTCTTTGCAGACCCCCGTGCAAGCTTTAGAACAAGATTTTGGATGTTTTCTTTCCTGGCAGAGTTTCTCCTTGCAAGATATGGTGGAAAAGCTTTTTGCTGAGTGTAGAGCGGCAAGACACGCAGAAGACGCAGATACGCAGCTCTCCGAAGCTAAGTGCCGGTCCCGGGCTTCTTTCGGCACAAACCGCTCTCAGGAGCTCCCTGCGCTCGCCACAATGCTCTGTGTGCGAAGAAGCCGCTTCTTCGCCTCCTGGAGAATCGGCGAGCGGCAGCTTCCCAAAGGCGAAGATGCAAGCTGCAGCACGCAGGCACAGTGTGGGCAGCCTTCAGACTTAGAGAAAACAGTACTTTACCACTCTCCTGCCTTTTCCATGGTTATTCTATTGGAAAAGAACGAGTTTTGGACAACTACCTTTCATTCTTGCCAAACTCTTTGCAGACCCCCGTGCAAACTTTAGAACAAGATTTTGGATGTTTTCTTTCCTGGCAGAGTTTCTCCTTGCAAGATATGGTGGAAAAGCTTTTTACTGAGTGTAGAGCGGCAAGACACGCAGAAGACGCAGATACGCAGCTCTCCGAAGCTAAGTGCCGGTCCCGGGCTTCTTTCGGCACAAACCGCTCTCAGGAGCTCCCTGCGCTCGCCACAATGCTCTGTGTGCGAAGAAGCCGCTTCTTCGCCTCCGGGAGAATCGGCGAGCGGCAGCTTCCCAAAGGCGAAGATGCAAGCTGCAGCACACAGGCACAGTGTGGGCAGCCTTCAGACTTAGAGAAAACAGTACTTTACCACTCTCCTGCCTTTTCCATGGTTATTCTATTGGAAAAGAACGAGTTTTGGACAACTACCTTTCATTCTTGCCAAACTCTTTGCAGACCCCCGTGCAAGCTTTAGAAGAAGATTTTAGATGTTTTCTTTCCTGGCAGAGTTTCTCCTTGCAAGATATGGTGGAAAAGCTTTTTGCTGAGTGTAGAGCGGCAAGACACGCAGAAGACGCAGATACGCAGCTCTCCGAAGCTAAGTGCCGGTCCCGGGCTTCTTTCGGCACAAACCGCTCTCAGGAGCTCCCTGCGCTCGCCACAATGCTCTGTGTGCGAAGAAGCCGCTTCTTCGCCTCCGGGAGAATCGGCGAGCGGCAGCTTCCCAAAGGCGAAGATGCAAGCTGCAGCACACAGGCACAGTGTGGGCAGCCTTCAGACTTAGAGAAAACAGTACTTTACCACTGTCCTGCCTTTTCCATGGTTATTCTATTGGAAAAGAACGAGTTTTGGACAACTACCTTTCATTCTTGCCAAACGCTTTGCAGACCCCCTTGCAAGCTTTAGAACAAGATTTTGGATGTTTTCTTTCCTGGCAGAGTTTCTCCTTGCAAGATATGGTGGAAAAGCTTTTTGCTGAGTGTAGAGCGGCAAGACACGCAGAAGACGCAGTTACGCAGCTCTCCGAAGCTAAGTGCCGGTCCCGGGCTTCTTTCGGCACAAACCGCTCTCAGGAGCTCCCTGCGCTCGCCACAATGCTCTGTGTGCGAAGAAGCCGCTTCTTCGCCTCCGGGAGAATCGGCGAGCGGCAGCTTCCCAAAGGCGAAGATGCAAGCTGCAGCACGCAGGCACAGTGTGGTGGCAGCCTTCAGACTTAGAGAAACCAGTACTTTACCACTCTCCTGCCTTTTCCATGGTTATTCTATTGGAAAAGAACGAGTTTTGGACAACTACCTTTCATTCTTGCCAAACTCTTTGCAGACCCCCGTGCAAGCTTTAGAACAAGATTTTGGATGTTTTCTTTCCTGGCAGAGTTTCTCCTTGCAAGATATGGTGGAAAAGCTTTTTGCTGAGTGTAGAGCGGCAAGACACGCAGAAGACGCAGATACGCAGCTCTCCGAAGCTAAGTGCCGGTCCCGGGCTTCTTTCGGCACAAACCGCTCTCCGGAGCTCCCTGCGCTCGCCACAATGCTCTGTGTGCGAAGAAGCCGCTTCTTCGCCTCCGGGAGAATCGGCGAGCGGCAGCTTCCCAAAGGCGAAGATGCAAGCTGCAGCACACAGGCACAGTGTGGGCAGCCTTCAGACTTCGAGAAAACAGTACTTTACCACTCTCCTGCCTTTTCCATGGTTATTCTATTGGAAAAGAACGAGTTTTGGACAACTACCTTTCATTCTTGCCAAACGCTTTGCAGACCCCCTTGCAAGCTTTAGAACAAGATTTTGGATGTTTTCTTTCCTGGCAGAGTTTCTCCTTGCAAGATATGGTGGAAAAGCTTTTTGCTGAGTGTAGAGCGGCAAGACACGCAGAAGACGCAGATACGCAGCTCTCCGAAGCTAAGTGCCGGTCCCGGGCTTCTTTCGGCACAAACCGCTCTCAGGAGCTCCCTGCGCTCGCCACAATGCTCTGTGTGCGAAGAAGCCGCTTCTTCGCCTCCGGGAGAATCGGCGAGCGGCAGCTTCCCAAAGGCGAAGATGCAAGCTGCAGCACGCAGGCACAGTGTGGGCAGCCTTCAGACTTAGAGAAAACAGTACTTTACCACTCTCCTGCCTTTTCCATGGTTATTCTATTGGAAAAGAACCAGTTTTGGACAACTACCTTTCATTCTTGCCAAACGCTTTGCAGACCCCCTTGCAAGCTTTAGAACAAGATTTTGGATGTTTTCTTTCCTGGCAGAGTTTCTCCTTGCAAGATATGGTGGAAAAGCTTTTTGCTGAGTGTAGAGCGGCAAGACACGCAGAAGACGCAGATACGCAGCTCTCCGAAGCTAAGTGCCGGTCCCGGGCTTCTTTCGGCACAAACCGCTCTCAGGAGCTCCCTGCGCTCGCCACAATGCTCTGTGTGCGAAGAAGCCGCTTCTTCGCCTCCGGGAGAATCGGCGAGCGGCAGCTTCCCAAAGGCGAAGATGCAAGCTGCAGCACACAGGCACAGTGTGGGCAGCCTTCAGACTTAGAGAAAACAGTACTTTACCACTCTCCTGCCTTTTCCATGGTTATTCTATTGGAAAAGAACGAGTTTTGGACAACTACCTTTCATTCTTGCCAAACTCTTTGCAGACCCCCGTGCAAGCTTTAGAAGAAGATTTTGGATGTTTTCTTTCCTGGCAGAGTTTCTCCTTGCAAGATATGGTGGAAAAGCTTTTTGCTGAGTGTAGAGCGGCAAGACACGCAGAAGACGCAGATACGCAGCTCTCCGAAGCTAAGTGCCGGTCCCGGGCTTCTTTCGGCACAAACCGCTCTCAGGAGCTCCCTGCGCTCGCCACAATGCTCTGTGTGCGAAGAAGCCGCTTCTTCGCCTCCGGGAGAATCGGCGAGCGGCAGCTTCCCAAAGGCGAAGATGCAAGCTGCAGCACACAGGCACAGTGTGGGCAGCCTTCAGACTTAGAGAAAACAGTACTTTACCACTCTCCTGCCTTTTCCATGGTTATTCTATTGGAAAAGAACGAGTTTTGGACAACTACCTTTCATTCTTGCCAAACTCTTTGCAGACCCCCGTGCAAGCTTTAGAACAAGATTTTGGATGTTTTCTTTCCTGGCAGAGTTTCTCCTTGCAAGATATGGTGGAAAAGCTTTTTGCTGAGTGTAGAGCGGCAAGACACGCAGAAGACGCAGATACGCAGCTCTCCGAAGCTAAGTGCCGGTCCCGGGCTTCTTTCGGCACAAACCGCTCTCAGGAGCTCCCTGCGCTCGCCACAATGCTCTGTGTGCGAAGAAGCCGCTTCTTCGCCTCCGGGAGAATCGGCGAGCGGCAGCTTCCCAAAGGCGAAGATGCAAGCTGCAGCACACAGGCACAGTGTGGGCAGCCTTCAGACTTAGAGAAAACAGTACTTTACCACTCTCCTGCCTTTTCCATGGTTATTCTATTGGAAAAGAACGAGTTTTGGACAACTACCTTTCATTCTTGCCAAACTCTTTGCAGACCCCCGTGCAAGCTTTAGAACAAGATTTTGGATGTTTTCTTTCCTGGCAGAGTTTCTCCTTGCAAGATATGGTGGAAAAGCTTTTTGCTGAGTGTAGAGCGGCAAGACACGCAGAAGACGCAGATACGCAGCTCTCCGAAGCTAAGTGCCGGTCCCGGGCTTCTTTCGGCACAAACCGCTCTCAGGAGCTCCCTGCACTCGCCACAATGCTCTGTGTGCGAAGAAGCCGCTTCTTCGCCTCCGGGAGAATCGGCGAGCGGCAGCTTCCCAAAGGCGAAGATGCAAGCTGCAGCACGCAGGCACAGTGTGGGCAGCCTTCAGCCTTAGAGAAAACAGTACTTTACCACTCTCCTGCCTTTTCCATGGTTATTCTATTGGAAAAGAACGAGTTTTGGACAACTACCTTTCATTCTTGCCAAACTCTTTGCAGACCCCCGTGCAAGCTTTAGAAGAAGATTTTGGATGTTTTCTTTCCTGGCAGAGTTTCTCCTTGCAAGATATGGTGGAAAAGCTTTTTGCTGAGTGTAGAGCGGCAAGACACGCAGAAGACGCAGATACGCAGCTCTCCGAAGCTAAGTGCCGGTCCCGGGCTTCTTTCGGCACAAACCGCTCTCAGGAGCTCCCTGCGCTCGCCACAATGCTCTGTGTGCGAAGAAGCCGCTTCTTCGCCTCCGGGAGAATCGGCGAGCGGCAGCTTCCCAAAGGCGAAGATGCAAGCTGCAGCACGCAGGCACAGTGTGGTGGCAGCCTTCAGACTTAGAGAAAACAGTACTTTACCACTCTCCTGCCTTTTCCATGGTTATTCTATTGGAAAAGAACGAGTTTTGGACAACTACCTTTCATTCTTGCCAAACTCTTTGCAGACCCCCGTGCAAGCTTTAGAAGAAGATTTTGGATGTTTTCTTTCCTGGCAGAGTTTCTCCTTGCAAGATATGGTGGAAAAGCTTTTTGCTGAGTGTAGAGCGGCAAGACACGCAGAAGACGCAGATACGCAGCTCTCCGAAGCTAAGTGCCGGTCCCGGGCTTCTTTCGGCACAAACCGCTCTCAGGAGCTCCCTGCGCTCGCCACAATGCTCTGTGTGCGAAGAAGCCGCTTCTTCGCCTCCGGGAGAATCGGCGAGCGGCAGCTTCCCAAAGGCGAAGATGCAAGCTGCAGCACACAGGCACAGTGTGGGCAGCATTCAGACTTAGAGAAAACAGTACTTTACCACTCTCCTGCCTTTTCCATGGTTATTCTATTGGAAAAGAACGAGTTTTGGACAACTACCTTTCATTCTTGCCAAACTCTTTGCAGACCCCCGTGCAAGCTTTAGAACAAGATTTTGGATGTTTTCTTTCCTGGCAGAGTTTCTCCTTGCAAGATATGGTGGAAAAGCTTTTTGCTGAGTGTAGAGCGGCAAGACACGCAGAAGACGCAGATACGCAGCTCTCCGAAGCTAAGTGCCGGTCCCGGGCTTCTTTCGGCACAAACCGCTCTCAGGAGCTCCCTGCGCTCGCCACAATGCTCTGTGTGCGAAGAAGCCGCTTCTTCGCCTCCTGGAGAATCGGCGAGCGGCAGCTTCCCAAAGGCGAAGATGCAAGCTGCAGCACACAGGCACAGTGTGGGCAGCCTTCAGACTTAGAGAAAACAGTACTTTACCACTCTCCTGCCTTTTCCATGGTTATTCTATTGGAAAAGAACGAGTTTTGGACAACTACCTTTCATTCTTGCCAAACTCTTTGCAGACCCCCGTGCAAGCTTTAGAACAAGATTTTGGATGTTTTCTTTCCTGGCAGAGTTTCTCCTTGCAAGATATGGTGGAAAAGCTTTTTGCTGAGTGTAGAGCGGCAAGACACGCAGAAGACGCAGATACGCAGCTCTCCGAAGCTAAGTGCCGGTCCCGGGCTTCTTTCGGCACAAACCGCTCTCAGGAGCTCCCTGCGCTCGCCACAATGCTCTGTGTGCGAAGAAGCCGCTTCTTCGCCTCCGGGAGAATCGGCGAGCGGCAGCTTCCCAAAGGCGAAGATGCAAGCTGCAGCACACAGGCACAGTGTGGGCAGCCTTCAGACTTAGAGAAAACAGTACTTTACCACTCTCCTGCCTTTTCCATGGTTATTCTATTGGAAAAGAACGAGTTTTGGACAACTACCTTTCATTCTTGCCAAACTCTTTGCAGACCCCCGTGCAAGCTTTAGAACAAGATTTTGGATGTTTTCTTTCCTGGCAGAGTTTCTCCTTGCAAGATATGGTGGAAAAGCTTTTGGCTGAGTGTAGAGCGGCAAGACACGCAGAAGACGCAGATACGCAGCTCTCCGAAGCTAAGTGCCGGTCCCGGGCTTCTTTCGGCACAAACCGCTCTCCGGAGCTCCCTGCGCTCGCCACAATGCTCTGTGTGCGAAGAAGCCGCTTCTTCGCCTCCGGGAGAATCGGCGAGCGGCAGCTTCCCAAAGGCGAAGATGCAAGCTGCAGCACACAGGCACAGTGTGGGCAGCCTTCAGACTTAGAGAAAACAGTACTTTACCACTCTCCTGCCTTTTCCATGGTTATTCTATTGGAAAAGAACGAGTTTTGGACAACTACCTTTCATTCTTGCCAAACTCTTTGCAGACCCCCGTGCAAGCTTTAGAACAAGATTTTGGATGTTTTCTTTCCTGGCAGAGTTTCTCCTTGCAAGATATGGTGGAAAAGCTTTTTGCTGAGTGTAGAGCGGCAAGACACGCAGAAGACGCAGATACGCAGCTCTCCGAAGCTAAGTGCCGGTCCCGGGCTTCTTTCGGCACAAACCGCTCTCCGGAGCTCCCTGCGCTCACCACAATGCTCTGTGTGCGAAGAAGCCGCTTCTTCGCCTCCGGGAGAATCGGCGAGCGGCAGCTTCCCAAAGGCGGAGATGCAAGCTGCAGCACGCAGGCACAGTGTGGGCAGCCTTCAGACTTCGAGAAAACAGTACTTTACCACTCTCCTGCCTTTTCCATGGTTATTCTATTGGAAAAGAACGAGTTTTGGACAACTACCTTTCATTCTTGCCAAACTCTTTGCAGACCCCCGTGCAAGCTTTAGAACAAGATTTTGGATGTTTTCTTTCCTGGCAGAGTTTCTCCTTGCAAGATATGGTGGAAAAGCTTTTTGCTGAGTGTAGAGCGGCAAGACACGCAGAAGACGCAGATACGCAGCTCTCCGAAGCTAAGTGCCGGTCCCGGGCTTCTTTCGGCACAAACCGCTCTCAGGAGCTCCCTGCGCTCACCACAATGCTCTGTGTGCGAAGAAGCCGCTTCTTCGCCTCCGGGAGAATCGGCGAGCGGCAGCTTCCCAAAGGCGAAGATGCAAGCTGCAGCACACAGGCACAGTGTGGGCAGCCTTCAGACTTAGAGAAAACAGTACTTTACCACTCTCCTGCCTTTTCCATGGTTATTCTATTGGAAAAGAACGAGTTTTGGACAACTACCTTTCATTCTTGCCAAACTCTTTGCAGACCCCCGTGCAAGCTTTAGAACAAGATTTTGGATGTTTTCTTTCCTGGCAGAGTTTCTCCTTGCAAGATATGGTGGAAAAGCTTTTTGCTGAGTGTAGAGCGGCAAGACACGCAGAAGACGCAGATACGCAGCTCTCCGAAGCTAAGTGCCGGTCCCGGGCTTCTTTCGGCACAAACCGCTCTCCGGAGCTCCCTGCGCTCGCCACAATGCTCTGTGTGCGAAGAAGCCGCTTCTTCGCCTCCGGGAGAATCGGCGAGCGGCAGCTTCCCAAAGGCGAAGATGCAAGCTGCAGCACGCAGGCACAGTGTGGGCAGCCTTCAGACTTAGAGAAAACAGTACTTTACCACTCTCCTGCCTTTTCCATGGTTATTCTATTGGAAAAGAACGAGTTTTGGACAACTACCTTTCATTCTTGCCAAACTCTTTGCAGACCCCCTTGCAAGCTTTAGAACAAGATTTTGGATGTTTTCTTTCCTGGCAGAGTTTCTCCTTGCAAGATATGGTGGAAAAGCTTTTTGCTGAGTGTAGAGCGGCAAGACACGCAGAAGACGCAGATACGCAGCTCTCCGAAGCTAAGTGCCGGTCCCGGGCTTCTTTCGGCACAAACCGCTCTCAGGAGCTCCCTGCGCTCGCCACAATGCTCTGTGTGCGAAGAAGCCGCTTCTTCGCCTCCGGGAGAATCGGCGAGCGGCAGCTTCCCAAAGGCGAAGATGCAAGCTGCAGCACACAGGCACAGTGTGGGCAGCCTTCAGACTTAGAGAAAACAGTACTTTACCACTCTCCTGCCTTTTCCATGGTTATTCTATTGGAAAAGAACGAGTTTTGGACAACTACCTTTCATTCTTGCCAAACTCTTTGCAGACCCCCGTGCAAGCTTTAGAACAAGATTTTGGATGTTTTCTTTCCTGGCAGAGTTTCTCCTTGCAAGATATGGTGGAAAAGCTTTTGGCTGAGTGTAGAGCGGCAAGACACGCAGAAGACGCAGATACGCAGCTCTCCGAAGCTAAGTGCCGGTCCCGGGCTTCTTTCGGCACAAACCGCTCTCCGGAGCTCCCTGCGCTCGCCACAATGCTCTGTGTGCGAAGAAGCCGCTTCTTCGCCTCCGGGAGAATCGGCGAGCGGCAGCTTCCCAAAGGCGAAGATGCAAGCTGCAGCACACAGGCACAGTGTGGGCAGCCTTCAGACTTAGAGAAAACAGTACTTTACCACTCTCCTGCCTTTTCCATGGTTATTCTATTGGAAAAGAACGAGTTTTGGACAACTACCTTTCATTCTTGCCAAACTCTTTGCAGACCCCCGTGCAAGCTTTAGAACAAGATTTTGGATGTTTTCTTTCCTGGCAGAGTTTCTCCTTGCAAGATATGGTGGAAAAGCTTTTTGCTGAGTGTAGAGCGGCAAGACACGCAGAAGACGCAGATACGCAGCTCTCCGAAGCTAAGTGCCGGTCCCGGGCTTCTTTCGGCACAAACCGCTCTCCGGAGCTCCCTGCGCTCACCACAATGCTCTGTGTGCGAAGAAGCCGCTTCTTCGCCTCCGGGAGAATCGGCGAGCGGCAGCTTCCCAAAGGCGGAGATGCAAGCTGCAGCACGCAGGCACAGTGTGGGCAGCCTTCAGACTTCGAGAAAACAGTACTTTACCACTCTCCTGCCTTTTCCATGGTTATTCTATTGGAAAAGAACGAGTTTTGGACAACTACCTTTCATTCTTGCCAAACTCTTTGCAGACCCCCGTGCAAGCTTTAGAACAAGATTTTGGATGTTTTCTTTCCTGGCAGAGTTTCTCCTTGCAAGATATGGTGGAAAAGCTTTTTGCTGAGTGTAGAGCGGCAAGACACGCAGAAGACGCAGATACGCAGCTCTCCGAAGCTAAGTGCCGGTCCCGGGCTTCTTTCGGCACAAACCGCTCTCAGGAGCTCCCTGCGCTCACCACAATGCTCTGTGTGCGAAGAAGCCGCTTCTTCGCCTCCGGGAGAATCGGCGAGCGGCAGCTTCCCAAAGGCGAAGATGCAAGCTGCAGCACACAGGCACAGTGTGGGCAGCCTTCAGACTTAGAGAAAACAGTACTTTACCACTCTCCTGCCTTTTCCATGGTTATTCTATTGGAAAAGAACGAGTTTTGGACAACTACCTTTCATTCTTGCCAAACTCTTTGCAGACCCCCGTGCAAGCTTTAGAACAAGATTTTGGATGTTTTCTTTCCTGGCAGAGTTTCTCCTTGCAAGATATGGTGGAAAAGCTTTTTGCTGAGTGTAGAGCGGCAAGACACGCAGAAGACGCAGATACGCAGCTCTCCGAAGCTAAGTGCCGGTCCCGGGCTTCTTTCGGCACAAACCGCTCTCCGGAGCTCCCTGCGCTCGCCACAATGCTCTGTGTGCGAAGAAGCCGCTTCTTCGCCTCCGGGAGAATCGGCGAGCGGCAGCTTCCCAAAGGCGAAGATGCAAGCTGCAGCACGCAGGCACAGTGTGGGCAGCCTTCAGACTTAGAGAAAACAGTACTTTACCACTCTCCTGCCTTTTCCATGGTTATTCTATTGGAAAAGAACGAGTTTTGGACAACTACCTTTCATTCTTGCCAAACTCTTTGCAGACCCCCTTGCAAGCTTTAGAACAAGATTTTGGATGTTTTCTTTCCTGGCAGAGTTTCTCCTTGCAAGATATGGTGGAAAAGCTTTTTGCTGAGTGTAGAGCGGCAAGACACGCAGAAGACGCAGATACGCAGCTCTCCGAAGCTAAGTGCCGGTCCCGGGCTTCTTTCGGCACAAACCGCTCTCAGGAGCTCCCTGCGCTCGCCACAATGCTCTGTGTGCGAAGAAGCCGCTTCTTCGCCTCCGGGAGAATCGGCGAGCGGCAGCTTCCCAAAGGCGAAGATGCAAGCTGCAGCACGCAGGCACAGTGTGGGCAGCCTTCAGACTTAGAGAAAACAGTACTTTACCACTCTCCTGCCTTTTCCATGGTTATTCTATTGGAAAAGAACGAGTTTTGGACAACTACCTTTCATTCTTGCCAAACTCTTTGCAGACCCCCGTGCAAGCTTTAGTACAAGATTTTGGATGTTTTCTTTCCTGGCAGAGTTTCTCCTTGCAAGATATGCTGGAAAAGCTTTTTGCTGAGTGTAGAGCGGCAAGACACGCAGAAGACGCAGATACGCAGCTCTCCGAAGCTAAGTGCCGGTCCCGGGCTTCTTTCGGCACAAACCGCTCTCAGGAGCTCCCTGCGCTCGCCACAATGCTCTGTGTGCGAAGAAGCCGCTTCTTCGCCTCCGGGAGAATCGGCGAGCGGCAGCTTCCCAAAGGCGAAGATGCAAGCTGCAGCACACAGGCACAGTGTGGGCAGCCTTCAGACTTAGAGAAAACAGTACTTTACCACTCTCCTGCCTTTTCCATGGTTATTCTATTGGAAAAGAACGAGTTTTGGACAACTACCTTTCATTCTGCCAAACGCTTTGCAGACCCCCTTGCAAGCTTTAGAACAAGATTTTGGATGTTTTCTTTCCTGGCAGAGTTTCTCCTTGCAAGATATGGTGGAAAAGCTTTTTGCTGAGTGTAGAGCGGCAAGACACGCAGAAGACGCAGATACGCAGCTCTCCGAAGCTAAGTGCCGGTCCCGGGCTTCTTTCGGCACAAACCGCTCTCAGGAGCTCCCTGCGCTCGCCACAATGCTGTGTGTGCGAAGAAGCCGCTTCTTCGCCTCCGGGAGAATCGGCGAGCGGCAGCTTCCCAAAGGCGAAGATGCAAGCTGCAGCACACAGGCACAGTGTGGGCAGCCTTCAAACTTAGAGAAAACAGTACTTTACCACTCTCCTGCCTTTTCCATGGTTATTCTATTGGAAAAGAACGAGTTTTGGACAACTACCTTTCATTCTTGCCAAACGCTTTGCAGACCCCCGTGCAAGCTTTAGAAGAAGATTTTGGATGTTTTCTTTCCTGGCAGAGTTTCTCCTTGCAAGATATGGTGGAAAAGCTTTTTGCTGAGTGTAGAGCGGCAAGACACGCAGAAGACGCAGATACGCAGCTCTCCGAAGCTAAGTGCCGGTCCCGGGCTTCTTTCGGCACAAACCGCTCTCAGGAGCTCCCTGCGCTCGCCACAATGCTCTGTGTGCGAAGAAGCCGCTTCTTCGCCTCCGGGAGAATCGGCGAGCGGCAGCTTCCCAAAGGCGAAGATGCAAGCTGCAGCACACAGGCACAGTGTGGGCAGCCTTCAGACTTAGAGAAAACAGTACTTTACCACTCTCCTGCCTTTTCCATGGTTATTCTATTGGAAAAGAACGAGTTTTGGACAACTACCTTTCATTCTTGCCAAACTCTTTGCAGACCTCCGTGCAAGCTTTAGAACAAGATTTTGGATGTTTTCTTTCCTGGCAGAGTTTCTCCTTGCAAGATATGGTGGAAAAGCTTTTTGCTGAGTGTAGAGCGGCAAGACACGCAGAAGACGCAGATACGCAGCTCTCCGAAGCTAAGTGCCGGTCCCGGGCTTCTTTCGGCACAAACCGCTCTCAGGAGCTCCCTGCGCTCGCCACAATGCTCTGTGTGCGAAGAAGCCGCTTCTTCGCCTCCGGGAGATTCGGCGAGCGGCAGCTTCCCAAAGGCGAAGATGCAAGCTGCAGCACGCAGGCACAGTGTGGGCAGCCTTCAGACTTAGAGAAAACAGTACTTTACCACTCTCCTGCCTTTTCCATGGTTATTCTATTGGAAAAGAACGAGTTTTGGACAACTACCTTTCATTCTTGCCAAACTCTTTGCAGACCCCCTTGCAAGCTTTAGAACAAGATTTTGGATGTTTTCTTTCCTGGCAGAGTTTCTCCTTGCAAGATATGGTGGAAAAGCTTTTTGCTGAGTGTAGAGCGGCAAGACACGCAGAAGACGCAGATACGCAGCTCTCCGAAGCTAAGTGCCGGTCCCGGGCTTCTTTCGGCACAAACCGCTCTCAGGAGCTCCCTGCGCTCGCCACAATGCTCTGTGTGCGAAGAAGCCGCTTCTTCGCCTCCGGGAGAATCGGCGAGCGGCAGCTTCCCAAAGGCGAAGATGCAAGCTGCAGCACGCAGGCACAGTGTGGGCAGCCTTCAGACTTAGAGAAAACAGTACTTTACCACTCTCCTGCCTTTTCCATGGTTATTCTATTGGAAAAGAACGAGTTTTGGACAACTACCTTTCATTCTTGCCAAACTCTTTGCAGACCCCCGTGCAAGCTTTAGAAGAAGATTTTGGATGTTTTCTTTCCTGGCAGAGTTTCTCCTTGCAAGATATGGTGGAAAAGCTTTTTGCTGAGTGTAGAGCGGCAAGACACGCAGAAGACGCAGATACGCAGCTCTCCGAAGCTAAGTGCCGGTCCCGGGCTTCTTTCGGCACAAACCGCTCTCAGGAGCTCCCTGCGCTCGCCACAATGCTCTGTGTGCGAAGAAGCCGCTTCTTCGCCTCCTGGAGAATCGGCGAGCGGCAGCTTCCCAAAGGCGAAGATGCAAGCTGCAGCACACAGGCACAGTGTGGGCAGCCTTCAGACTTAGAGAAAACAGTACTTTACCACTCTCCTGCCTTTTCCATGGTTATTCTATTGGAAAAGAACGAGTTTTGGACAACTACCTTTCATTCTTGCCAAACGCTTTGCAGACACCCTTGCAAGCTTTAGAACAAGATTTTGGATGTTTTCTTTCCTGGCAGAGTTTCTCCTTGCAAGATATGGTGGAAAAGCTTTTTGCTGAGTGTAGAGCGGCAAGACACGCAGAAGACGCAGATACGCAGCTCTCCGAAGCTAAGTGCCGGTCCCGGGCTTCTTTCGGCACAAACCGCTCTCCGGAGCTCCCTGCGCTCGCCACAATGCTCTGTGTGCGAAGAAGCCGCTTCTTCGCCTCCGGGAGAATCGGCGAGCGGCAGCTTCCCAAAGGCGAAGATGCAAGCTGCAGCACACAGGCACAGTGTGGGCAGCCTTCAGACTTAGAGAAAACAGTACTTTACCACTCTCCTGCCTTTTCCATGGTTATTCTATTGGAAAAGAACGAGTTTTGGACAACTACCTTTCATTCTTGCCAAACTCTTTGCAGACCCCCGTGCAAGCTTTAGAACAAGATTTTGGATGTTTTCTTTCCTGGCAGAGTTTCTCCTTGCAAGATATGGTGGAAAAGCTTTTTGCTGAGTGTAGAGCGGCAAGACACGCAGAAGACCAGATACGCAGCTCTCCGAAGCTAAGTGCCGGTCCCGGGCTTCTTTCGGCACAAACCGCTCTCAGGAGCTCCCTGCGCTCGCCACAATGCTCTGTGTGCGAAGAAGCCGCTTCTTCGCCTCCGGGAGAATCGGCGAGCGGCAGCTTCCCAAAGGCGAAGATGCAAGCTGCAGCACACAGGCACAGTGTGGGCAGCCTTCAGACTTCGAGAAAACAGTACTTTACCACTCTCCTGCCTTTTCCATGGTTATTCTATTGGAAAAGAACGAGTTTTGGACAACTACCTTTCATTCTTGCCAAACTCTTTGCAGACCCCCGTGCAAGCTTTAGAAGAAGATTTTGGATGTTTTCTTTCCTGGCAGAGTTTCTCCTTGCAAGATATGGTGGAAAAGCTTTTTGCTGAGTGTAGAGCGGCAAGACACGCAGAAGACGCAGATACGCAGCTCTCCGAAGCTAAGTGCCGGTCCCGGGCTTCTTTCGGCACAAACCGCTCTCAGGAGCTCCCTGCGCTCGCCACAATGCTCTGTGTGCGAAGAAGCCGCTTCTTCGCCTCCGGGAGAATCGGCGAGCGGCAGCTTCCCAAAGGCGAAGATGCAAGCTGCAGCACACAGGCACAGTGTGGGCAGCCTTCAGACTTAGAGAAAACAGTACTTTACCACTCTCCTGCCTTTTCCATGGTTATTCTATTGGAAAAGAACGAGTTTTGGACAACTACCTTTCATTCTTGCCAAACTCTTTGCAGACCCCCGTGCAAGCTTTAGAACAAGATTTTGGATGTTTTCTTTCCTGGCAGAGTTTCTCCTTGCAAGATATGGTGGAAAAGCTTTTGGCTGAGTGTAGAGCGGCAAGACACGCAGAAGACGCAGATACGCAGCTCTCCGAAGCTAAGTGCCGGTCCCGGGCTTCTTTCGGCACAAACCGCTCTCCGGAGCTCCCTGCGCTCGCCACAATGCTCTGTGTGCGAAGAAGCCGCTTCTTCGCCTCCGGGAGAATCGGCGAGCGGCAGCTTCCCAAAGGCGAAGATGCAAGCTGCAGCACACAGGCACAGTGTGGGCAGCCTTCAGACTTAGAGAAAACAGTACTTTACCACTCTCCTGCCTTTTCCATGGTTATTCTATTGGAAAAGAACGAGTTTTGGACAACTACCTTTCATTCTTGCCAAACTCTTTGCAGACCCCCGTGCAAGCTTTAGAACAAGATTTTGGATGTTTTCTTTCCTGGCAGAGTTTCTCCTTGCAAGATATGGTGGAAAAGCTTTTTGCTGAGTGTAGAGCGGCAAGACACGCAGAAGACGCAGATACGCAGCTCTCCGAAGCTAAGTGCCGGTCCCGGGCTTCTTTCGGCACAAACCGCTCTCCGGAGCTCCCTGCGCTCACCACAATGCTCTGTGTGCGAAGAAGCCGCTTCTTCGCCTCCGGGAGAATCGGCGAGCGGCAGCTTCCCAAAGGCGGAGATGCAAGCTGCAGCACGCAGGCACAGTGTGGGCAGCCTTCAGACTTCGAGAAAACAGTACTTTACCACTCTCCTGCCTTTTCCATGGTTATTCTATTGGAAAAGAACGAGTTTTGGACAACTACCTTTCATTCTTGCCAAACTCTTTGCAGACCCCCGTGCAAGCTTTAGAACAAGATTTTGGATGTTTTCTTTCCTGGCAGAGTTTCTCCTTGCAAGATATGGTGGAAAAGCTTTTTGCTGAGTGTAGAGCGGCAAGACACGCAGAAGACGCAGATACGCAGCTCTCCGAAGCTAAGTGCCGGTCCCGGGCTTCTTTCGGCACAAACCGCTCTCAGGAGCTCCCTGCGCTCGCCACAATGCTCTGTGTGCGAAGAAGCCGCTTCTTCGCCTCCGGGAGAATCGGCGAGCGGCAGCTTCCCAAAGGCGAAGATGCAAGCTGCAGCACACAGGCACAGTGTGGGCAGCCTTCAGACTTAGAGAAAACAGTACTTTACCACTCTCCTGCCTTTTCCATGGTTATTCTATTGGAAAAGAACGAGTTTTGGACAACTACCTTTCATTCTTGCCAAACTCTTTGCAGACCCCCGTGCAAGCTTTAGAACAAGATTTTGGATGTTTTCTTTCCTGGCAGAGTTTCTCCTTGCAAGATATGGTGGAAAAGCTTTTTGCTGAGTGTAGAGCGGCAAGACACGCAGAAGACGCAGATACGCAGCTCTCCGAAGCTAAGTGCCGGTCCCGGGCTTCTTTCGGCACAAACCGCTCTCCGGAGCTCCCTGCGCTCGCCACAATGCTCTGTGTGCGAAGAAGCCGCTTCTTCGCCTCCGGGAGAATCGGCGAGCGGCAGCTTCCCAAAGGCGAAGATGCAAGCTGCAGCACGCAGGCACAGTGTGGGCAGCCTTCAGACTTAGAGAAAACAGTACTTTACCACTCTCCTGCCTTTTCCATGGTTATTCTATTGGAAAAGAACGAGTTTTGGACAACTACCTTTCATTCTTGCCAAACTCTTTGCAGACCCCCTTGCAAGCTTTAGAACAAGATTTTGGATGTTTTCTTTCCTGGCAGAGTTTCTCCTTGCAAGATATGGTGGAAAAGCTTTTTGCTGAGTGTAGAGCGGCAAGACACGCAGAAGACGCAGATACGCAGCTCTCCGAAGCTAAGTGCCGGTCCCGGGCTTCTTTCGGCACAAACCGCTCTCAGGAGCTCCCTGCGCTCGCCACAATGCTCTGTGTGCGAAGAAGCCGCTTCTTCGCCTCCGGGAGAATCGGCGAGCGGCAGCTTCCCAAAGGCGAAGATGCAAGCTGCAGCACGCAGGCACAGTGTGGGCAGCCTTCAGACTTAGAGAAAACAGTACTTTACCACTCTCCTGCCTTTTCCATGGTTATTCTATTGGAAAAGAACGAGTTTTGGACAACTACCTTTCATTCTTGCCAAACTCTTTGCAGACCCCCGTGCAAGCTTTAGTACAAGATTTTGGATGTTTTCTTTCCTGGCAGAGTTTCTCCTTGCAAGATATGCTGGAAAAGCTTTTTGCTGAGTGTAGAGCGGCAAGACACGCAGAAGACGCAGATACGCAGCTCTCCGAAGCTAAGTGCCGGTCCCGGGCTTCTTTCGGCACAAACCGCTCTCAGGAGCTCCCTGCGCTCGCCACAATGCTCTGTGTGCGAAGAAGCCGCTTCTTCGCCTCCGGGAGAATCGGCGAGCGGCAGCTTCCCAAAGGCGAAGATGCAAGCTGCAGCACACAGGCACAGTGTGGGCAGCCTTCAGACTTAGAGAAAACAGTACTTTACCACTCTCCTGCCTTTTCCATGGTTATTCTATTGGAAAAGAACGAGTTTTGGACAACTACCTTTCATTCTGCCAAACGCTTTGCAGACCCCCTTGCAAGCTTTAGAACAAGATTTTGGATGTTTTCTTTCCTGGCAGAGTTTCTCCTTGCAAGATATGGTGGAAAAGCTTTTTGCTGAGTGTAGAGCGGCAAGACACGCAGAAGACGCAGATACGCAGCTCTCCGAAGCTAAGTGCCGGTCCCGGGCTTCTTTCGGCACAAACCGCTCTCAGGAGCTCCCTGCGCTCGCCACAATGCTGTGTGTGCGAAGAAGCCGCTTCTTCGCCTCCGGGAGAATCGGCGAGCGGCAGCTTCCCAAAGGCGAAGATGCAAGCTGCAGCACACAGGCACAGTGTGGGCAGCCTTCAAACTTAGAGAAAACAGTACTTTACCACTCTCCTGCCTTTTCCATGGTTATTCTATTGGAAAAGAACGAGTTTTGGACAACTACCTTTCATTCTTGCCAAACGCTTTGCAGACCCCCGTGCAAGCTTTAGAAGAAGATTTTGGATGTTTTCTTTCCTGGCAGAGTTTCTCCTTGCAAGATATGGTGGAAAAGCTTTTTGCTGAGTGTAGAGCGGCAAGACACGCAGAAGACGCAGATACGCAGCTCTCCGAAGCTAAGTGCCGGTCCCGGGCTTCTTTCGGCACAAACCGCTCTCAGGAGCTCCCTGCGCTCGCCACAATGCTCTGTGTGCGAAGAAGCCGCTTCTTCGCCTCCGGGAGAATCGGCGAGCGGCAGCTTCCCAAAGGCGAAGATGCAAGCTGCAGCACACAGGCACAGTGTGGGCAGCCTTCAGACTTAGAGAAAACAGTACTTTACCACTCTCCTGCCTTTTCCATGGTTATTCTATTGGAAAAGAACGAGTTTTGGACAACTACCTTTCATTCTTGCCAAACTCTTTGCAGACCTCCGTGCAAGCTTTAGAACAAGATTTTGGATGTTTTCTTTCCTGGCAGAGTTTCTCCTTGCAAGATATGGTGGAAAAGCTTTTTGCTGAGTGTAGAGCGGCAAGACACGCAGAAGACGCAGATACGCAGCTCTCCGAAGCTAAGTGCCGGTCCCGGGCTTCTTTCGGCACAAACCGCTCTCAGGAGCTCCCTGCGCTCGCCACAATGCTCTGTGTGCGAAGAAGCCGCTTCTTCGCCTCCGGGAGATTCGGCGAGCGGCAGCTTCCCAAAGGCGAAGATGCAAGCTGCAGCACGCAGGCACAGTGTGGGCAGCCTTCAGACTTAGAGAAAACAGTACTTTACCACTCTCCTGCCTTTTCCATGGTTATTCTATTGGAAAAGAACGAGTTTTGGACAACTACCTTTCATTCTTGCCAAACTCTTTGCAGACCCCCTTGCAAGCTTTAGAACAAGATTTTGGATGTTTTCTTTCCTGGCAGAGTTTCTCCTTGCAAGATATGGTGGAAAAGCTTTTTGCTGAGTGTAGAGCGGCAAGACACGCAGAAGACGCAGATACGCAGCTCTCCGAAGCTAAGTGCCGGTCCCGGGCTTCTTTCGGCACAAACCGCTCTCAGGAGCTCCCTGCGCTCGCCACAATGCTCTGTGTGCGAAGAAGCCGCTTCTTCGCCTCCGGGAGAATCGGCGAGCGGCAGCTTCCCAAAGGCGAAGATGCAAGCTGCAGCACGCAGGCACAGTGTGGGCAGCCTTCAGACTTAGAGAAAACAGTACTTTACCACTCTCCTGCCTTTTCCATGGTTATTCTATTGGAAAAGAACGAGTTTTGGACAACTACCTTTCATTCTTGCCAAACTCTTTGCAGACCCCCGTGCAAGCTTTAGAAGAAGATTTTGGATGTTTTCTTTCCTGGCAGAGTTTCTCCTTGCAAGATATGGTGGAAAAGCTTTTTGCTGAGTGTAGAGCGGCAAGACACGCAGAAGACGCAGATACGCAGCTCTCCGAAGCTAAGTGCCGGTCCCGGGCTTCTTTCGGCACAAACCGCTCTCAGGAGCTCCCTGCGCTCGCCACAATGCTCTGTGTGCGAAGAAGCCGCTTCTTCGCCTCCTGGAGAATCGGCGAGCGGCAGCTTCCCAAAGGCGAAGATGCAAGCTGCAGCACACAGGCACAGTGTGGGCAGCCTTCAGACTTAGAGAAAACAGTACTTTACCACTCTCCTGCCTTTTCCATGGTTATTCTATTGGAAAAGAACGAGTTTTGGACAACTACCTTTCATTCTTGCCAAACGCTTTGCAGACACCCTTGCAAGCTTTAGAACAAGATTTTGGATGTTTTCTTTCCTGGCAGAGTTTCTCCTTGCAAGATATGGTGGAAAAGCTTTTTGCTGAGTGTAGAGCGGCAAGACACGCAGAAGACGCAGATACGCAGCTCTCCGAAGCTAAGTGCCGGTCCCGGGCTTCTTTCGGCACAAACCGCTCTCCGGAGCTCCCTGCGCTCGCCACAATGCTCTGTGTGCGAAGAAGCCGCTTCTTCGCCTCCGGGAGAATCGGCGAGCGGCAGCTTCCCAAAGGCGAAGATGCAAGCTGCAGCACACAGGCACAGTGTGGGCAGCCTTCAGACTTAGAGAAAACAGTACTTTACCACTCTCCTGCCTTTTCCATGGTTATTCTATTGGAAAAGAACGAGTTTTGGACAACTACCTTTCATTCTTGCCAAACTCTTTGCAGACCCCCGTGCAAGCTTTAGAACAAGATTTTGGATGTTTTCTTTCCTGGCAGAGTTTCTCCTTGCAAGATATGGTGGAAAAGCTTTTTGCTGAGTGTAGAGCGGCAAGACACGCAGAAGACCAGATACGCAGCTCTCCGAAGCTAAGTGCCGGTCCCGGGCTTCTTTCGGCACAAACCGCTCTCAGGAGCTCCCTGCGCTCGCCACAATGCTCTGTGTGCGAAGAAGCCGCTTCTTCGCCTCCGGGAGAATCGGCGAGCGGCAGCTTCCCAAAGGCGAAGATGCAAGCTGCAGCACACAGGCACAGTGTGGGCAGCCTTCAGACTTCGAGAAAACAGTACTTTACCACTCTCCTGCCTTTTCCATGGTTATTCTATTGGAAAAGAACGAGTTTTGGACAACTACCTTTCATTCTTGCCAAACTCTTTGCAGACCCCCGTGCAAGCTTTAGAAGAAGATTTTGGATGTTTTCTTTCCTGGCAGAGTTTCTCCTTGCAAGATATGGTGGAAAAGCTTTTTGCTGAGTGTAGAGCGGCAAGACACGCAGAAGACGCAGATACGCAGCTCTCCGAAGCTAAGTGCCGGTCCCGGGCTTCTTTCGGCACAAACCGCTCTCAGGAGCTCCCTGCGCTCGCCACAATGCTCTGTGTGCGAAGAAGCCGCTTCTTCGCCTCCTGGAGAATCGGCGAGCGGCAGCTTCCCAAAGGCGAAGATGCAAGCTGCAGCACGCAGGCACAGTGTGGGCAGCCTTCAGACTTAGAGAAAACAGTACTTTACCACTCTCCTGCCTTTTCCATGGTTATTCTATTGGAAAAGAACGAGTTTTGGACAACTACCTTTCATTCTTGCCAAACTCTTTGCAGACCCCCGTGCAAACTTTAGAACAAGATTTTGGATGTTTTCTTTCCTGGCAGAGTTTCTCCTTGCAAGATATGGTGGAAAAGCTTTTTACTGAGTGTAGAGCGGCAAGACACGCAGAAGACGCAGATACGCAGCTCTCCGAAGCTAAGTGCCGGTCCCGGGCTTCTTTCGGCACAAACCGCTCTCAGGAGCTCCCTGCGCTCGCCACAATGCTCTGTGTGCGAAGAAGCCGCTTCTTCGCCTCCGGGAGAATCGGCGAGCGGCAGCTTCCCAAAGGCGAAGATGCAAGCTGCAGCACACAGGCACAGTGTGGGCAGCCTTCAGACTTAGAGAAAACAGTACTTTACCACTCTCCTGCCTTTTCCATGGTTATTCTATTGGAAAAGAACGAGTTTTGGACAACTACCTTTCATTCTTGCCAAACGCTTTGCAGACCCCCGTGCAAGCTTTAGAACAAGATTTTGGATGTTTTCTTTCCTGGCAGAGTTTCTCCTTGCAAGATATGGTGGAAAAGCTTTTTGCTGAGTGTAGAGCGGCAAGACACGCAGAAGACGCAGATACGCAGCTCTCCGAAGCTAAGTGCCGGTCCCGGGCTTCTTTCGGCACAAACCGCTCTCAGGAGCTCCCTGCGCTCGCCACAATGCTCTGTGTGCGAAGAAGCCGCTTCTTCGCCTCCGGGAGAATCGGCGAGCGGCAGCTTCCCAAAGGCGAAGATGCAAGCTGCAGCACACAGGCACAGTGTGGGCAGCCTTCAAACTTAGAGAAAACAGTACTTTACCACTCTCCTGCCTTTTCCATGGTTATTCTATTGGAAAAGAACGAGTTTTGGACAACTACCTTTCATTCTTGCCAAACGCTTTGCAGACCCCCGTGCAAGCTTTAGAACAAGATTTTGGATGTTTTCTTTCCTGGCAGAGTTTCTCCTTGCAAGATATGGTGGAAAAGCTTTTTGCTGAGTGTAGAGCGGCAAGACACGCAGAAGACGCAGATACGCAGCTCTCCGAAGCTAAGTGCCGGTCCCGGGCTTCTTTCGGCACAAACCGCTCTCAGGAGCTCCCTGCGCTCGCCACAATGCTCTGTGTGCGAAGAAGCCGCTTCTTCGCCTCCGGGAGAATCGGCGAGCGGCAGCTTCCCAAAGGCGAAGATGCAAGCTGCAGCACACAGGCACAGTGTGGGCAGCCTTCAGACTTAGAGAAAACAGTACTTTACCACTCTCCTGCCTTTTCCATGGTTATTCTATTGGAAAAGAACGAGTTTTGGACAACTACCTTTCATTCTTGCCAAACTCTTTGCAGACCTCCGTGCAAGCTTTAGAACAAGATTTTGGATGTTTTCTTTCCTGGCAGAGTTTCTCCTTGCAAGATATGGTGGAAAAGCTTTTTGCTGAGTGTAGAGCGGCAAGACACGCAGAAGACGCAGATACGCAGCTCTCCGAAGCTAAGTGCCGGTCCCGGGCTTCTTTCGGCACAAACCGCTCTCAGGAGCTCCCTGCGCTCGCCACAATGCTCTGTGTGCGAAGAAGCCGCTTCTTCGCCTCCGGGAGAATCGGCGAGCGGCAGCTTCCCAAAGGCGAAGATGCAAGCTGCAGCACGCAGGCACAGTGTGGGCAGCCTTCAGACTTAGAGAAAACAGTACTTTACCACTCTCCTGCCTTTTCCATGGTTATTCTATTGGAAAAGAACGAGTTTTGGACAACTACCTTTCATTCTTGCCAAACTCTTTGCAGACCCCCGTGCAAGCTTTAGAACAAGATTTTGGATGTTTTCTTTCCTGGCAGAGTTTCTCCTTGCAAGATATGGTGGAAAAGCTTTTTGCTGAGTGTAGAGCGGCAAGACACGCAGAAGACGCAGATACGCAGCTCTCCGAAGCTAAGTGCCGGTCCCGGGCTTCTTTCGGCACAAACCGCTCTCAGGAGCTCCCTGCGCTCGCCACAATGCTCTGTGTGCGAAGAAGCCGCTTCTTCGCCTCCGGGAGAATCGGCGAGCGGCAGCTTCCCAAAGGCGAAGATGCAAGCTGCACCACACAGGCACAGTGTGGGCAGCCTTCAGACTTAGAGAAAACAGTACTTTACCACTCTCCTGCCTTTTCCATGGTTATTCTATTGGAAAAGAACGAGTTTTGGACAACTACCTTTCATTCTTGCCAAACTCTTTGCAGACCCCCGTGCAAGCTTTAGAACAAGATTTTGGATGTTTTCTTTCCTGGCAGAGTTTCTCCTTGCAAGATATGGTGGAAAAGCTTTTTGCTGAGTGTAGAGCGGCAAGACACGCAGAAGACGCAGATACGCAGCTCTCCGAAGCTAAGTGCCGGTCCCGGGCTTCTTTCGGCACAAACCGCTCTCAGGAGCTCCCTGCGCTCGCCACAATGCTCTGTGTGCGAAGAAGCCGCTTCTTCGCCTCCTGGAGAATCGGCGAGCGGCAGCTTCCCAAAGGCGAAGATGCAAGCTGCAGCACACAGGCACAGTGTGGGCAGCCTTCAGACTTAGAGAAAACAGTACTTTACCACTCTCCTGCCTTTTCCATGGTTATTCTATTGGAAAAGAACGAGTTTTGGACAACTACCTTTCATTCTTGCCAAACTCTTTGCAGACCCCCGTGCAAGCTTTAGAACAAGATTTTGGATGTTTTCTTTCCTGGCAGAGTTTCTCCTTGCAAGATATGGTGGAAAAGCTTTTTGCTGAGTGTAGAGCGGCAAGACACGCAGAAGACGCAGATACGCAGCTCTCCGAAGCTAAGTGCCGGTCCCGGGCTTCTTTCGGCACAAACCGCTCTCCGGAGCTCCCTGCGCTCGCCACAATGCTCTGTGTGCGAAGAAGCCGCTTCTTCGCCTCCGGGAGAATCGGCGAGCGGCAGCTTCCCAAAGGCGAAGATGCAAGCTGCACCACACAGGCACAGTGTGGGCAGCCTTCAGACTTAGAGAAAACAGTACTTTACCACTCTCCTGCCTTTTCCATGGTTATTCTATTGGAAAAGAACGAGTTTTGGACAACTACCTTTCATTCTTGCCAAACTCTTTGCAGACCCCCGTGCAAGCTTTAGAAGAAGATTTTGGATGTTTTCTTTCCTGGCAGAGTTTCTCCTTGCAAGATATGGTGGAAAAGCTTTTTGCTGAGTGTAGAGCGGCAAGACACGCAGAAGACGCAGATACGCAGCTCTCCGAAGCTAAGTGCCGGTCCCGGGCTTCTTTCGGCACAAACCGCTCTCAGGAGCTCCCTGCGCTCGCCACAATGCTCTGTGTGCGAAGAAGCCGCTTCTTCGCCTCCGGGAGAATCGGCGAGCGGCAGCTTCCCAAAGGCGAAGATGCAAGCTGCAGCACACAGGCACAGTGTGGGCAGCCTTCAGACTTAGAGAAAACAGTACTTTACCACTCTCCTGCCTTTTCCATGGTTATTCTATTGGAAAAGAACGAGTTTTGGACAACTACCTTTCATTCTTGCCAAACTCTTTGCAGACCCCCGTGCAAGCTTTAGAACAAGATTTTGGATGTTTTCTTTCCTGGCAGAGTTTCTCCTTGCAAGATATGGTGGAAAAGCTTTTTGCTGAGTGTAGAGCGGCAAGACACGCAGAAGACGCAGATACGCAGCTCTCCGAAGCTAAGTGCCGGTCCCGGGCTTCTTTCGGCACAAACCGCTCTCAGGAGCTCCCTGCGCTCGCCACAATGCTCTGTGTGCGAAGAAGCCGCTTCTTCGCCTCCGGGAGAATCGGCGAGCGGCAGCTTCCCAAAGGCGAAGATGCAAGCTGCAGCACACAGGCACAGTGTGGGCAGCCTTCAGACTTAGAGAAAACAGTACTTTACCACTCTCCTGCCTTTTCCATGGTTATTCTATTGGAAAAGAACGAGTTTTGGACAACTACCTTTCATTCTTGCCAAACTCTTTGCAGACCCCCGTGCAAGCTTTAGAAGAAGATTTTGGATGTTTTCTTTCCTGGCAGAGTTTCTCCTTGCAAGATATGGTGGAAAAGCTTTTTGCTGAGTGTAGAGCGGCAAGACACGCAGAAGACGCAGATACGCAGCTCTCCGAAGCTAAGTGCCGGTCCCGGGCTTCTTTCGGCACAAACCGCTCTCCGGAGCTCCCTGCGCTCGCCACAATGCTCTGTGTGCGAAGAAGCCGCTTCTTCGCCTCCGGGAGAATCGGCGAGCGGCAGCTTCCCAAAGGCGAAGATGCAAGCTGCACCACACAGGCACAGTGTGGGCAGCCTTCAGACTTAGAGAAAACAGTACTTTACCACTCTCCTGCCTTTTCCATGGTTATTCTATTGGAAAAGAACGAGTTTTGGACAACTACCTTTCATTCTTGCCAAACTCTTTGCAGACCCCCGTGCAAGCTTTAGAACAAGATTTTGGATGTTTTCTTTCCTGGCAGAGTTTCTCCTTGCAAGATATGGTGGAAAAGCTTTTTGCTGAGTGTAGAGCGGCAAGACACGCAGAAGACGCAGATACGCAGCTCTCCGAAGCTAAGTGCCGGTCCCGGGCTTCTTTCGGCACAAACCGCTCTCAGGAGCTCCCTGCGCTCGCCACAATGCTCTGTGTGCGAAGAAGCCGCTTCTTCGCCTCCGGGAGAATCGGCGAGCGGCAGCTTCCCAAAGGCGAAGATGCAAGCTGCAGCACACAGGCACAGTGTGGGCAGCCTTCAGACTTAGAGAAAACAGTACTTTACCACTCTCCTGCCTTTTCCATGGTTATTCTATTGGAAAAGAACGAGTTTTGGACAACTACCTTTCATTCTTGCCAAACTCTTTGCAGACCCCCGTGCAAGCTTTAGAACAAGATTTTGGATGTTTTCTTTCCTGGCAGAGTTTCTCCTTGCAAGATATGGTGGAAAAGCTTTTTGCTGAGTGTAGAGCGGCAAGACACGCAGAAGACGCAGATACGCAGCTCTCCGAAGCTAAGTGCCGGTCCCGGGCTTCTTTCGGCACAAACCGCTCTCAGGAGCTCCCTGCGCTCGCCACAATGCTCTGTGTGCGAAGAAGCCGCTTCTTCGCCTCCTGGAGAATCGGCGAGCGGCAGCTTCCCAAAGGCGAAGATGCAAGCTGCAGCACACAGGCACAGTGTGGGCAGCCTTCAGACTTAGAGAAAACAGTACTTTACCACTCTCCTGCCTTTTCCATGGTTATTCTATTGGAAAAGAACGAGTTTTGGACAACTACCTTTCATTCTTGCCAAACTCTTTGCAGACCCCCGTGCAAGCTTTAGAAGAAGATTTTGGATGTTTTCTTTCCTGGCAGAGTTTCTCCTTGCAAGATATGGTGGAAAAGCTTTTTGCTGAGTGTAGAGCGGCAAGACACGCAGAAGACGCAGATACGCAGCTCTCCGAAGCTAAGTGCCGGTCCCGGGCTTCTTTCGGCACAAACCGCTCTCAGGAGCTCCCTGCGCTCGCCACAATGCTCTGTGTGCGAAGAAGCCGCTTCTTCGCCTCCGGGAGAATCGGCGAGCGGCAGCTTCCCAAAGGCGAAGATGCAAGCTGCAGCACACAGGCACAGTGTGGGCAGCCTTCAGACTTAGAGAAAACAGTACTTTACCACTCTCCTGCCTTTTCCATGGTTATTCTATTGGAAAAGAACGAGTTTTGGACAACTACCTTTCATTCTTGCCAAACGCTTTGCAGACCCCCTTGCAAGCTTTAGAACAAGATTTTGGATGTTTTCTTTCCTGGCAGAGTTTCTCCTTGCAAGATATGGTGGAAAAGCTTTTTGCTGAGTGTAGAGCGGCAAGACACGCAGAAGACGCAGATACGCAGCTCTCCGAAGCTAAGTGCCGGTCCCGGGCTTCTTTCGGCACAAACCGCTCTCAGGAGCTCCCTGCGCTCGCCACAATGCTCTGTGTGCGAAGAAGCCGCTTCTTCGCCTCCGGGAGAATCGGCGAGCGGCAGCTTCCCAAAGGCGAAGATGCAAGCTGCAGCACACAGGCACAGTGTGGGCAGCCTTCAGACTTAGAGAAAACAGTACTTTACCACTCTCCTGCCTTTTCCATGGTTATTCTATTGGAAAAGAACGAGTTTTGGACAACTACCTTTCATTCTTGCCAAACTCTTTGCAGACCCCCGTGCAAGCTTTAGAACAAGATTTTGGATGTTTTCTTTCCTGGCAGAGTTTCTCCTTGCAAGATATGGTGGAAAAGCTTTTTGCTGAGTGTAGAGCGGCAAGACACGCAGAAGACGCAGATACGCAGCTCTCCGAAGCTAAGTGCCGGTCCCGGGCTTCTTTCGGCACAAACCGCTCTCAGGAGCTCCCTGCGCTCGCCACAATGCTCTGTGTGCGAAGAAGCCGCTTCTTCGCCTCCGGGAGAATCGGCGAGCGGCAGCTTCCCAAAGGCGAAGATGCAAGCTGCAGCACACAGGCACAGTGTGGGCAGCCTTCAGACTTAGAGAAAACAGTACTTTACCACTCTCCTGCCTTTTCCATGGTTATTCTATTGGAAAAGAACGAGTTTTGGACAACTACCTTTCATTCTTGCCAAACTCTTTGCAGACCTCCGTGCAAGCTTTAGAACAAGATTTTGGATGTTTTCTTTCCTGGCAGAGTTTCTCCTTGCAAGATATGGTGGAAAAGCTTTTTGCTGAGTGTAGAGCGGCAAGACACGCAGAAGACGCAGATACGCAGCTCTCCGAAGCTAAGTGCCGGTCCCGGGCTTCTTTCGGCACAAACCGCTCTCAGGAGCTCCCTGCGCTCGCCACAATGCTCTGTGTGCGAAGAAGCCGCTTCTTCGCCTCCGGGAGAATCGGCGAGCGGCAGCTTCCCAAAGGCGAAGATGCAAGCTGCAGCACGCAGGCACAGTGTGGGCAGCCTTCAGACTTAGAGAAAACAGTACTTTACCACTCTCCTGCCTTTTCCATGGTTATTCTATTGGAAAAGAACGAGTTTTGGACAACTACCTTTCATTCTTGCCAAACTCTTTGCAGACCCCCTTGCAAGCTTTAGAACAAGATTTTGGATGTTTTCTTTCCTGGCAGAGTTTCTCCTTGCAAGATATGGTGGAAAAGCTTTTTGCTGAGTGTAGAGCGGCAAGACACGCAGAAGACGCAGATACGCAGCTCTCCGAAGCTAAGTGCCGGTCCCGGGCTTCTTTCGGCACAAACCGCTCTCAGGAGCTCCCTGCGCTCGCCACAATGCTCTGTGTGCGAAGAAGCCGCTTCTTCGCCTCCGGGAGAATCGGCGAGCGGCAGCTTCCCAAAGGCGAAGATGCAAGCTGCAGCACACAGGCACAGTGTGGGCAGCCTTCAGACTTAGAGAAAACAGTACTTTACCACTCTCCTGCCTTTTCCATGGTTATTCTATTGGAAAAGAACGAGTTTTGGACAACTACCTTTCATTCTTGCCAAACTCTTTGCAGACCCCCGTGCAAGCTTTAGAACAAGATTTTGGATGTTTTCTTTCCTGGCAGAGTTTCTCCTTGCAAGATATGGTGGAAAAGCTTTTTGCTGAGTGTAGAGCGGCAAGACACGCAGAAGACGCAGATACGCAGCTCTCCGAAGCTAAGTGCCGGTCCCGGGCTTCTTTCGGCACAAACCGCTCTCCGGAGCTCCCTGCGCTCGCCACAATGCTCTGTGTGCGAAGAAGCCGCTTCTTCGCCTCCGGGAGAATCGGCGAGCGGCAGCTTCCCAAAGGCGAAGATGCAAGCTGCAGCACACAGGCACAGTGTGGGCAGCCTTCAGACTTAGAGAAAACAGTACTTTACCACTCTCCTGCCTTTTCCATGGTTATTCTATTGGAAAAGAACGAGTTTTGGACAACTACCTTTCATTCTTGCCAAACTCTTTGCAGACCCCCGTGCAAGCTTTAGAACAAGATTTTGGATGTTTTCTTTCCTGGCAGAGTTTCTCCTTGCAAGATATGGTGGAAAAGCTTTTTGCTGAGTGTAGAGCGGCAAGACACGCAGAAGACGCAGATACGCAGCTCTCCGAAGCTAAGTGCCGGTCCCGGGCTTCTTTCGGCACAAACCGCTCTCAGGAGCTCCCTGCGCTCGCCACAATGCTCTGTGTGCGAAGAAGCCGCTTCTTCGCCTCCTGGAGAATCGGCGAGCGGCAGCTTCCCAAAGGCGAAGATGCAAGCTGCAGCACACAGGCACAGTGTGGGCAGCCTTCAGACTTAGAGAAAACAGTACTTTACCACTCTCCTGCCTTTTCCATGGTTATTCTATTGGAAAAGAACGAGTTTTGGACAACTACCTTTCATTCTTGCCAAACTCTTTGCAGACCCCCGTGCAAGCTTTAGAACAAGATTTTGGATGTTTTCTTTCCTGGCAGAGTTTCTCCTTGCAAGATATGGTGGAAAAGCTTTTTGCTGAGTGTAGAGCGGCAAGACACGCAGAAGACGCAGATACGCAGCTCTCCGAAGCTAAGTGCCGGTCCCGGGCTTCTTTCGGCACAAACCGCTCTCAGGAGCTCCCTGCGCTCGCCACAATGCTCTGTGTGCGAAGAAGCCGCTTCTTCGCCTCCTGGAGAATCGGCGAGCGGCAGCTTCCCAAAGGCGAAGATGCAAGCTGCAGCACGCAGGCACAGTGTGGGCAGCCTTCAGACTTAGAGAAAACAGTACTTTACCACTCTCCTGCCTTTTCCATGGTTATTCTATTGGAAAAGAACGAGTTTTGGACAACTACCTTTCATTCTTGCCAAACTCTTTGCAGACCCCCGTGCAAACTTTAGAACAAGATTTTGGATGTTTTCTTTCCTGGCAGAGTTTCTCCTTGCAAGATATGGTGGAAAAGCTTTTTACTGAGTGTAGAGCGGCAAGACACGCAGAAGACGCAGATACGCAGCTCTCCGAAGCTAAGTGCCGGTCCCGGGCTTCTTTCGGCACAAACCGCTCTCAGGAGCTCCCTGCGCTCGCCACAATGCTCTGTGTGCGAAGAAGCCGCTTCTTCGCCTCCGGGAGAATCGGCGAGCGGCAGCTTCCCAAAGGCGAAGATGCAAGCTGCAGCACACAAGCACAGTGTGGGCAGCCTTCAGACTTAGAGAAAACAGTACTTTACCACTCTCCTGCCTTTTCCATGGTTATTCTATTGGAAAAGAACCAGTTTTGGACAACTACCTTTCATTCTTGCCAAACTCTTTGCAGACCCCCGTGCAAGCTTTAGAACAAGATTTTGGATGTTTTCTTTCCTGGCAGAGTTTCTCCTTGCAAGATATGGTGGAAAAGCTTTTTGCTGAGTGTAGAGCGGCAAGACACGCAGAAGACGCAGATACGCAGCTCTCCGAAGCTAAGTGCCGGTCCCGGGCTTCTTTCGGCACAAACCGCTCTCAGGAGCTCCCTGCGCTCGCCACAATGCTCTGTGTGCGAAGAAGCCGCTTCTTCGCCTCCGGGAGAATCGGCGAGCGGCAGCTTCCCAAAGGCGAAGATGCAAGCTGCAGCACACAGGCACAGTGTGGGCAGCCTTCAGACTTAGAGAAAACAGTACTTTACCACTCTCCTGCCTTTTCCATGGTTATTCTATTGGAAAAGAACGAGTTTTGGACAACTACCTTTCATTCTTGCCAAACTCTTTGCAGACCCCCGTGCAAGCTTTAGAACAAGATTTTGGATGTTTTCTTTCCTGGCAGAGTTTCTCCTTGCAAGATATGGTGGAAAAGCTTTTTGCTGAGTGTAGAGCGGCAAGACACGCAGAAGACGCAGATACGCAGCTCTCCGAAGCTAAGTGCCGGTCCCGGGCTTCTTTCGGCACAAACCGCTCTCAGGAGCTCCCTGCGCTCGCCACAATGCTCTGTGTGCGAAGAAGCCGCTTCTTCGCCTCCTGGAGAATCGGCGAGCGGCAGCTTCCCAAAGGCGAAGATGCAAGCTGCAGCACACAGGCACAGTGTGGGCAGCCTTCAGACTTAGAGAAAACAGTACTTTACCACTCTCCTGCCTTTTCCATGGTTATTCTATTGGAAAAGAACGAGTTTTGGACAACTACCTTTCATTCTTGCCAAACTCTTTGCAGACCCCCGTGCAAGCTTTAGAACAAGATTTTGGATGTTTTCTTTCCTGGCAGAGTTTCTCCTTGCAAGATATGGTGGAAAAGCTTTTTGCTGAGTGTAGAGCGGCAAGACACGCAGAAGACGCAGATACGCAGCTCTCCGAAGCTAAGTGCCGGTCCCGGGCTTCTTTCGGCACAAACCGCTCTCCGGAGCTCCCTGCGCTCGCCACAATGCTCTGTGTGCGAAGAAGCCGCTTCTTCGCCTCCGGGAGAATCGGCGAGCGGCAGCTTCCCAAAGGCGAAGATGCAAGCTGCACCACACAGGCACAGTGTGGGCAGCCTTCAGACTTAGAGAAAACAGTACTTTACCACTCTCCTGCCTTTTCCATGGTTATTCTATTGGAAAAGAACGAGTTTTGGACAACTACCTTTCATTCTTGCCAAACTCTTTGCAGACCCCCGTGCAAGCTTTAGAAGAAGATTTTGGATGTTTTCTTTCCTGGCAGAGTTTCTCCTTGCAAGATATGGTGGAAAAGCTTTTTGCTGAGTGTAGAGCGGCAAGACACGCAGAAGACGCAGATACGCAGCTCTCCGAAGCTAAGTGCCGGTCCCGGGCTTCTTTCGGCACAAACCGCTCTCAGGAGCTCCCTGCGCTCGCCACAATGCTCTGTGTGCGAAGAAGCCGCTTCTTCGCCTCCGGGAGAATCGGCGAGCGGCAGCTTCCCAAAGGCGAAGATGCAAGCTGCAGCACGCAGGCACAGTGTGGGCAGCCTTCAGACTTAGAGAAAACTGTACTTTACCACTCTCCTGCCTTTTCCATGGTTATTCTATTGGAAAAGAACGAGTTTTGGACAACTACCTTTCATTCTTGCCAAACTCTTTGCAGACCCCCGTGCAAGCTTTAGAACAAGATTTTGGATGTTTTCTTTCCTGGCAGAGTTTCTCCTTGCAAGATATGGTGGAAAAGCTTTTTGCTGAGTGTAGAGCGGCAAGACACGCAGAAGACGCAGATACGCAGCTCTCCGAAGCTAAGTGCCGGTCCCGGGCTTCTTTCGGCACAAACCGCTCTCAGGAGCTCCCTGCGCTCGCCACAATGCTCTGTGTGCGAAGAAGCCGCTTCTTCGCCTCCGGGAGAATCGGCGAGCGGCAGCTTCCCAAAGGCGAAGATGCAAGCTGCAGCACACAGGCACAGTGTGGGCAGCCTTCAGACTTAGAGAAAACAGTACTTTACCACTCTCCTGCCTTTTCCATGGTTATTCTATTGGAAAAGAACGAGTTTTGGACAACTACCTTTCATTCTTGCCAAACTCTTTGCAGACCCCCGTGCAAGCTTTAGAAGAAGATTTTGGATGTTTTCTTTCCTGGCAGAGTTTCTCCTTGCAAGATATGGTGGAAAAGCTTTTTGCTGAGTGTAGAGCGGCAAGACACGCAGAAGACGCAGATACGCAGCTCTCCGAAGCTAAGTGCCGGTCCCGGGCTTCTTTCGGCACAAACCGCTCTCCGGAGCTCCCTGCGCTCGCCACAATGCTCTGTGTGCGAAGAAGCCGCTTCTTCGCCTCCGGGAGAATCGGCGAGCGGCAGCTTCCCAAAGGCGAAGATGCAAGCTGCACCACACAGGCACAGTGTGGGCAGCCTTCAGACTTCAAGAAAACAGTACTTTACCACTCTCCTGCCTTTTCCATGGTTATTCTATTGGAAAAGAACGAGTTTTGGACAACTACCTTTCATTCTTGCCAAACTCTTTGCAGACCCCCGTGCAAGCTTTAGAACAAGATTTTGGATGTTTTCTTTCCTGGCAGAGTTTCTCCTTGCAAGATATGGTGGAAAAGCTTTTTGCTGAGTGTAGAGCGGCAAGACACGCAGAAGACGCAGATACGCAGCTCTCCGAAGCTAAGTGCCGGTCCCGGGCTTCTTTCGGCACAAACCGCTCTCAGGAGCTCCCTGCGCTCGCCACAATGCTCTGTGTGCGAAGAAGCCGCTTCTTCGCCTCCGGGAGAATCGGCGAGCGGCAGCTTCCCAAAGGCGAAGATGCAAGCTGCAGCACACAGGCACAGTGTGGGCAGCCTTCAGACTTAGAGAAAACAGTACTTTACCACTCTCCTGCCTTTTCCATGGTTATTCTATTGGAAAAGAACGAGTTTTGGACAACTACCTTTCATTCTTGCCAAACTCTTTGCAGACCCCCGTGCAAGCTTTAGAACAAGATTTTGGATGTTTTCTTTCCTGGCAGAGTTTCTCCTTGCAAGATATGGTGGAAAAGCTTTTTGCTGAGTGTAGAGCGGCAAGACACGCAGAAGACGCAGATACGCAGCTCTCCGAAGCTAAGTGCCGGTCCCGGGCTTCTTTCGGCACAAACCGCTCTCAGGAGCTCCCTGCGCTCGCCACAATGCTCTGTGTGCGAAGAAGCCGCTTCTTCGCCTCCTGGAGAATCGGCGAGCGGCAGCTTCCCAAAGGCGAAGATGCAAGCTGCAGCACACAGGCACAGTGTGGGCAGCCTTCAGACTTAGAGAAAACAGTACTTTACCACTCTCCTGCCTTTTCCATGGTTATTCTATTGGAAAAGAACGAGTTTTGGACAACTACCTTTCATTCTTGCCAAACTCTTTGCAGACCCCCGTGCAAGCTTTAGAAGAAGATTTTGGATGTTTTCTTTCCTGGCAGAGTTTCTCCTTGCAAGATATGGTGGAAAAGCTTTTTGCTGAGTGTAGAGCGGCAAGACACGCAGAAGACGCAGATACGCAGCTCTCCGAAGCTAAGTGCCGGTCCCGGGCTTCTTTCGGCACAAACCGCTCTCAGGAGCTCCCTGCGCTCGCCACAATGCTCTGTGTGCGAAGAAGCCGCTTCTTCGCCTCCGGGAGAATCGGCGAGCGGCAGCTTCCCAAAGGCGAAGATGCAAGCTGCAGCACACAGGCACAGTGTGGGCAGCCTTCAGACTTAGAGAAAACAGTACTTTACCACTCTCCTGCCTTTTCCATGGTTATTCTATTGGAAAAGAACGAGTTTTGGACAACTACCTTTCATTCTTGCCAAACGCTTTGCAGACCCCCTTGCAAGCTTTAGAACAAGATTTTGGATGTTTTCTTTCCTGGCAGAGTTTCTCCTTGCAAGATATGGTGGAAAAGCTTTTGGCTGAGTGTAGAGCGGCAAGACACGCAGAAGACGCAGATACGCAGCTCTCCGAAGCTAAGTGCCGGTCCCGGGCTTCTTTCGGCACAAACCGCTCTCAGGAGCTCCCTGCGCTCGCCACAATGCTCTGTGTGCGAAGAAGCCGCTTCTTCGCCTCCGGGAGAATCGGCGAGCGGCAGCTTCCCAAAGGCGAAGATGCAAGCTGCAGCACACAGGCACAGTGTGGGCAGCCTTCAGACTTAGAGAAAACAGTACTTTACCACTCTCCTGCCTTTTCCATGGTTATTCTATTGGAAAAGAACGAGTTTTGGACAACTACCTTTCATTCTTGCCAAACTCTTTGCAGACCCCCGTGCAAGCTTTAGAACAAGATTTTGGATGTTTTCTTTCCTGGCAGAGTTTCTCCTTGCAAGATATGGTGGAAAAGCTTTTTGCTGAGTGTAGAGCGGCAAGACACGCAGAAGACGCAGATACGCAGCTCTCCGAAGCTAAGTGCCGGTCCCGGGCTTCTTTCGGCACAAACCGCTCTCAGGAGCTCCCTGCGCTCGCCACAATGCTCTGTGTGCGAAGAAGCCGCTTCTTCGCCTCCGGGAGAATCGGCGAGCGGCAGCTTCCCAAAGGCGAAGATGCAAGCTGCAGCACACAGGCACAGTGTGGGCAGCCTTCAGACTTAGAGAAAACAGTACTTTACCACTCTCCTGCCTTTTCCATGGTTATTCTATTGGAAAAGAACGAGTTTTGGACAACTACCTTTCATTCTTGCCAAACTCTTTGCAGACCCCCGTGCAAGCTTTAGAACAAGATTTTGGATGTTTTCTTTCCTGGCAGAGTTTCTCCTTGCAAGATATGGTGGAAAAGCTTTTTGCTGAGTGTAGAGCGGCAAGACACGCAGAAGACGCAGATACGCAGCTCTCCGAAGCTAAGTGCCGGTCCCGGGCTTCTTTCGGCACAAACCGCTCTCCGGAGCTCCCTGCGCTCGCCACAATGCTCTGTGTGCGAAGAAGCCGCTTCTTCGCCTCCGGGAGAATCGGCGAGCGGCAGCTTCCCAAAGGCGAAGATGCAAGCTGCAGCACACAGGCACAGTGTGGGCAGCCTTCAGACTTAGAGAAAACAGTACTTTACCACTCTCCTGCCTTTTCCATGGTTATTCTATTGGAAAAGAACGAGTTTTGGACAACTACCTTTCATTCTTGCCAAACGCTTTGCAGACCCCCGTGCAAGCTTTAGAACAAGATTTTGGATGTTTTCTTTCCTGGCAGAGTTTCTCCTTGCAAGATATGGTGGAAAAGCTTTTTGCTGAGTGTAGAGCGGCAAGACACGCAGAAGACGCAGATACGCAGCTCTCCGAAGCTAAGTGCCGGTCCCGGGCTTCTTTCGGCACAAACCGCTCTCAGGAGCTCCCTGCGCTCGCCACAATGCTCTGTGTGCGAAGAAGCCGCTTCTTCGCCTCCGGGAGAATCGGCGAGCGGCAGCTTCCCAAAGGCGAAGATGCAAGCTGCAGCACACAGGCACAGTGTGGGCAGCCTTCAGACTTAGAGAAAACAGTACTTTACCACTCTCCTGCCTTTTCCATGGTTATTCTATTGGAAAAGAACGAGTTTTGGACAACTACCTTTCATTCTTGCCAAACTCTTTGCAGACCCCCGTGCAAGCTTTAGAACAAGATTTTGGATGTTTTCTTTCCTGGCAGAGTTTCTCCTTGCAAGATATGGTGGAAAAGCTTTTTGCTGAGTGTAGAGCGGCAAGACACGCAGAAGACGCAGATACGCAGCTCTCCGAAGCTAAGTGCCGGTCCCGGGCTTCTTTCGGCACAAAC
Organism: Molothrus aeneus; assembly: GCF_037042795.1. Lineage (NCBI taxonomy): Eukaryota > Metazoa > Chordata > Aves > Passeriformes > Icteridae > Molothrus > Molothrus aeneus. The sequence goes on from NW_027098851.1 coordinate 172,666, forward strand.
CGCTCTCAGGAGCTCCCTGCGCTCGCCACAATGCTCTGTGTGCGAAGAAGCCGCTTCTTCGCCTCCGGGAGAATCGGCGAGCGGCAGCTTCCCAAAGGCGAAGATGCAAGCTGCAGCACGCAGGCACAGTGTGGGCAGCCTTCAGACTTAGAGAAAACAGTACTTTACCACTCTCCTGCCTTTTCCATGGTTATTCTATTGGAAAAGAACGAGTTTTGGACAACTACCTTTCATTCTTGCCAAACTCTTTGCACACCCCCGTGCAAGCTTTAGAAGAAGATTTTGGATGTTTTCTTTCCTGGCAGAGTTTCTCCTTGCAAGATATGGTGGAAAAGCTTTTTGCTGAGTGTAGAGCGGCAAGACACGCAGAAGACGCAGATACGCAGCTCTCCGAAGCTAAGTGCCGGTCCCGGGCTTCTTTCGGCACAAACCGCTCTCAGGAGCTCCCTGCGCTCGCCACAATGCTCTGTGTGCGAAGAAGCCGCTTCTTTGCCTCCGGGAGAATCGGCGAGCGGCAGCTTCCCAAAGGCGAAGATGCAAGCTGCAGCACACAGGCACAGTGTGGGCAGCCTTCAGACTTAGAGAAAACAGTACTTTACCACTCTCCTGCCTTTTCCATGGTTATTCTATTGGAAAAGAACGAGTTTTGGACAACTACCTTTCATTCTTGCCAAACTCTTTGCAGACCCCCGTGCAAGCTTTAGAAGAAGATTTTGGATGTTTTCTTTCCTGGCAGAGTTTCTCCTTGCAAGATATGGTGGAAAAGCTTTTTGCTGAGTGTAGAGCGGCAAGACACGCAGAAGACGCAGATACGCAGCTCTCCGAAGCTAAGTGCCGGTCCCGGGCTTCTTTCGGCACAAACCGCTCTCAGGAGCTCCCTGCGCTCGCCACAATGCTCTGTGTGCGAAGAAGCCGCTTCTTCGCCTCCGGGAGAATCGGCGAGCGGCAGCTTCCCAAAGGCGAAGATGCAAGCTGCAGCACGCAGGCACAGTGTGGGCAGCCTTCAGCCTTAGAGAAAACAGTACTTTACCACTCTCCTGCCTTTTCCATGGTTATTCTATTGGAAAAGAACGAGTTTTGGACAACTACCTTTCATTCTTGCCAAACTCTTTGCAGACCCCCGTGCAAGCTTTAGAACAAGATTTTGGATGTTTTCTTTCCTGGCAGAGTTTCTCCTTGCAAGATATGGTGGAAAAGCTTTTTGCTGAGTGTAGAGCGGCAAGACACGCAGAAGACGCAGATACGCAGCTCTCCGAAGCTAAGTGCCGGTCCCGGGCTTCTTTCGGCACAAACCGCTCTCAGGAGCTCCCTGCGCTCGCCACAATGCTCTGTGTGCGAAGAAGCCGCTTCTTCGCCTCCGGGAGAATCGGCGAGCGGCAGCTTCCCAAAGGCGAAGATGCAAGCTGCAGCACGCAGGCACAGTGTGGGCAGCCTTCAGACTTAGAGAAAACAGTACTTTACCACTCTCCTGCCTTTTCCATGGTTATTCTATTGGAAAAGAACGAGTTTTGGACAACTACCTTTCATTCTTGCCAAACTCTTTGCAGACCTCCGTGCAAGCTTTAGAAGAAGATTTTGGATGTTTTCTTTCCTGGCAGAGTTTCTCTTTGCAAGATATGGTGGAAAAGCTTTTTGCTGAGTGTAGAGCGGCAAGACACGCAGAAGACGCAGATACGCAGCTCTCCGAAGCTAAGTGCCGGTCCCGGGCTTCTTTCGGCACAAACCGCTCTCAGGAGCTCCCTGCGCTCGCCACAATGCTCTGTGTGCGAAGAAGCCGCTTCTTCGCCTCCGGGAGAATCGGCGAGCGGCAGCTTCCCAAAGGCGAAGATGCAAGCTGCAGTACACAGGCACAGTGTGGGCAGCCTTCAGACTTAGAGAAAACAGTACTTTACCACTCTCCTGCCTTTTCCATGGTTATTCTATTGGAAAAGAACGAGTTTTGGACAACTACCTTTCATTCTTGCCAAACTCTTTGCAGACCCCCGTGCAAGCTTTAGAACAAGATTTTGGATGTTTTCTTTCCTGGCAGAGTTTCTCCTTGCAAGATATGGTGGAAAAGCTTTTTGCTGAGTGTAGAGCGGCAAGACACGCAGAAGACGCAGATACGCAGCTCTCCGAAGCTAAGTGCCGGTCCCGGGCTTCTTTCGGCACAAACCGCTCTCAGGAGCTCCCTGCGCTCGCCACAATGCTCTGTGTGCGAAGAAGCCGCTTCTTCGCCTCCGGGAGAATCGGCGAGCGGCAGCTTCCCAAAGGCGAAGATGCAAGCTGCAGCACACAGGCACAGTGTGGGCAGCCTTCAGACTTAGAGAAAACAGTACTTTACCACTCTCCTGCCTTTTCCATGGTTATTCTATTGGAAAAGAACGAGTTTTGGACAACTACCTTTCATTCTTGCCAAACTCTTTGCAGACCCCCGTGCAAGCTTTAGAACAAGATTTTGGATGTTTTCTTTCCTGGCAGAGTTTCTCCTTGCAAGATATGGTGGAAAAGCTTTTTCTGAGTGTAGAGCGGCAAGACACGCAGAAGACGCAGATACGCAGCTCTCCGAAGCTAAGTGCCGGTCCCGGGCTTCTTTCGGCACAAACCGCTCTCAGGAGCTCCCTGCGCTCGCCACAATGCTCTGTGTGCGAAGAAGCCGCTTCTTCGCCTCCGGGAGAATCGGCGAGCGGCAGCTTCCCAAAGGCGAAGATGCAAGCTGCAGCACGCAGGCACAGTGTGGGCAGCCTTCAGACTTAGAGAAAACAGTACTTTACCACTCTCCTGCCTTTTCCATGGTTATTCTATTGGAAAAGAACGAGTTTTGGACAACTACCTTTCATTCTTGCCAAACTCTTTGCACACCCCCGTGCAAGCTTTAGAAGAAGATTTTGGATGTTTTCTTTCCTGGCAGAGTTTCTCCTTGCAAGATATGGTGGAAAAGCTTTTTGCTGAGTGTAGAGCGGCAAGACACGCAGAAGACGCAGATACGCAGCTCTCCGAAGCTAAGTGCCGGTCCCGGGCTTCTTTCGGCACAAACCGCTCTCAGGAGCTCCCTGCGCTCGCCACAATGCTCTGTGTGCGAAGAAGCCGCTTCTTTGCCTCCGGGAGAATCGGCGAGCGGCAGCTTCCCAAAGGCGAAGATGCAAGCTGCAGCACACAGGCACAGTGTGGGCAGCCTTCAGACTTAGAGAAAACAGTACTTTACCACTCTCCTGCCTTTTCCATGGTTATTCTATTGGAAAAGAACGAGTTTTGGACAACTACCTTTCATTCTTGCCAAACTCTTTGCAGACCCCCGTGCAAGCTTTAGAAGAAGATTTTGGATGTTTTCTTTCCTGGCAGAGTTTCTCCTTGCAAGATATGGTGGAAAAGCTTTTTGCTGAGTGTAGAGCGGCAAGACACGCAGAAGACGCAGATACGCAGCTCTCCGAAGCTAAGTGCCGGTCCCGGGCTTCTTTCGGCACAAACCGCTCTCAGGAGCTCCCTGCGCTCGCCACAATGCTCTGTGTGCGAAGAAGCCGCTTCTTCGCCTCCGGGAGAATCGGCGAGCGGCAGCTTCCCAAAGGCGAAGATGCAAGCTGCAGCACGCAGGCACAGTGTGGGCAGCCTTCAGCCTTAGAGAAAACAGTACTTTACCACTCTCCTGCCTTTTCCATGGTTATTCTATTGGAAAAGAACGAGTTTTGGACAACTACCTTTCATTCTTGCCAAACTCTTTGCAGACCCCCGTGCAAGCTTTAGAACAAGATTTTGGATGTTTTCTTTCCTGGCAGAGTTTCTCCTTGCAAGATATGGTGGAAAAGCTTTTTGCTGAGTGTAGAGCGGCAAGACACGCAGAAGACGCAGATACGCAGCTCTCCGAAGCTAAGTGCCGGTCCCGGGCTTCTTTCGGCACAAACCGCTCTCAGGAGCTCCCTGCGCTCGCCACAATGCTCTGTGTGCGAAGAAGCCGCTTCTTCGCCTCCGGGAGAATCGGCGAGCGGCAGCTTCCCAAAGGCGAAGATGCAAGCTGCAGCACGCAGGCACAGTGTGGGCAGCCTTCAGACTTAGAGAAAACAGTACTTTACCACTCTCCTGCCTTTTCCATGGTTATTCTATTGGAAAAGAACGAGTTTTGGACAACTACCTTTCATTCTTGCCAAACTCTTTGCAGACCTCCGTGCAAGCTTTAGAAGAAGATTTTGGATGTTTTCTTTCCTGGCAGAGTTTCTCTTTGCAAGATATGGTGGAAAAGCTTTTTGCTGAGTGTAGAGCGGCAAGACACGCAGAAGACGCAGATACGCAGCTCTCCGAAGCTAAGTGCCGGTCCCGGGCTTCTTTCGGCACAAACCGCTCTCAGGAGCTCCCTGCGCTCGCCACAATGCTCTGTGTGCGAAGAAGCCGCTTCTTCGCCTCCGGGAGAATCGGCGAGCGGCAGCTTCCCAAAGGCGAAGATGCAAGCTGCAGTACACAGGCACAGTGTGGGCAGCCTTCAGACTTAGAGAAAACAGTACTTTACCACTCTCCTGCCTTTTCCATGGTTATTCTATTGGAAAAGAACGAGTTTTGGACAACTACCTTTCATTCTTGCCAAACTCTTTGCAGACCCCCGTGCAAGCTTTAGAACAAGATTTTGGATGTTTTCTTTCCTGGCAGAGTTTCTCCTTGCAAGATATGGTGGAAAAGCTTTTTGCTGAGTGTAGAGCGGCAAGACACGCAGAAGACGCAGATACGCAGCTCTCCGAAGCTAAGTGCCGGTCCCGGGCTTCTTTCGGCACAAACCGCTCTCAGGAGCTCCCTGCGCTCGCCACAATGCTCTGTGTGCGAAGAAGCCGCTTCTTCGCCTCCGGGAGAATCGGCGAGCGGCAGCTTCCCAAAGGCGAAGATGCAAGCTGCAGCACACAGGCACAGTGTGGGCAGCCTTCAGACTTAGAGAAAACAGTACTTTACCACTCTCCTGCCTTTTCCATGGTTATTCTATTGGAAAAGAACGAGTTTTGGACAACTACCTTTCATTCTTGCCAAACTCTTTGCACACCCCCGTGCAAGCTTTAGAACAAGATTTTGGATGTTTTCTTTCCTGGCAGAGTTTCTCCTTGCAAGATATGGTGGAAAAGCTTTTTGCTGAGTGTAGAGCGGCAAGACACGCAGAAGACGCAGATACGCAGCTCTCCGAAGCTAAGTGCCGGTCCCGGGCTTCTTTCGGCACAAACCGCTCTCAGGAGCTCCCTGCGCTCGCCACAATGCTCTGTGTGCGAAGAAGCCGCTTCTTCGCCTCCGGGAGAATCGGCGAGCGGCAGCTTCCCAAAGGCGAAGATGCAAGCTGCAGCACACAGGCACAGTGTGGGCAGCCTTCAGACTTAGAGAAAACAGTACTTTACCACTCTCCTGCCTTTTCCATGGTTATTCTATTGGAAAAGAACGAGTTTTGGACAACTACCTTTCATTCTTGCCAAACTCTTTGCAGACCCCCGTGCAAGCTTTAGAAGAAGATTTTGGATGTTTTCTTTCCTGGCAGAGTTTCTCCTTGCAAGATATGGTGGAAAAGCTTTTTGCTGAGTGTAGAGCGGCAAGACACGCAGAAGACGCAGATACGCAGCTCTCCGAAGCTAAGTGCCGGTCCCGGGCTTCTTTCGGCACAAACCGCTCTCAGGAGCTCCCTGCGCTCGCCACAATGCTCTGTGTGCGAAGAAGCCGCTTCTTCGCCTCCGGGAGAATCGGCGAGCGGCAGCTTCCCAAAGGCGAAGATGCAAGCTGCAGCACACAGGCACAGTGTGGGCAGCCTTCAGACTTAGAGAAAACAGTACTTTACCACTCTCCTGCCTTTTCCATGGTTATTCTATTGGAAAAGAACGAGTTTTGGACAACTACCTTTCATTCTTGCCAAACTCTTTGCAGACCCCCGTGCAAGCTTTAGAACAAGATTTTGGATGTTTTCTTTCCTGGCAGAGTTTCTCCTTGCAAGATATGGTGGAAAAGCTTTTTCTGAGTGTAGAGCGGCAAGACACGCAGAAGACGCAGATACGCAGCTCTCCGAAGCTAAGTGCCGGTCCCGGGCTTCTTTCGGCACAAACCGCTCTCAGGAGCTCCCTGCGCTCGCCACAATGCTCTGTGTGCGAAGAAGCCGCTTCTTCGCCTCCGGGAGAATCGGCGAGCGGCAGCTTCCCAAAGGCGAAGATGCAAGCTGCAGCACGCAGGCACAGTGTGGGCAGCCTTCAGACTTAGAGAAAACAGTACTTTACCACTCTCCTGCCTTTTCCATGGTTATTCTATTGGAAAAGAACGAGTTTTGGACAACTACCTTTCATTCTTGCCAAACTCTTTGCAGACCCCCTTGCAAGCTTTAGAAGAAGATTTTGGATGTTTTCTTTCCTGGCAGAGTTTCTCCTTGCAAGATATGGTGGAAAAGCTTTTTGCTGAGTGTAGAGCGGCAAGACACGCAGAAGACGCAGATACGCAGCTCTCCGAAGCTAAGTGCCGGTCCCGGGCTTCTTTCGGCACAAACCGCTCTCAGGAGCTCCCTGCGCTCGCCACAATGCTCTGTGTGCGAAGAAGCCGCTTCTTCGCCTCCGGGAGAATCCGCGAGCGGCAGCTTCCCAAAGGCGAAGATGCAAGCTGCAGCACGCAGGCACAGTGTGGGCAGCCTTCAGACTTCGAGAAAACAGTACTTTACCACTCTCCTGCCTTTTCCATGGTTATTCTATTGGAAAAGAACGAGTTTTGGACAACTACCTTTCATTCTTGCCAAACTCTTTGCACACCCCCGTGCAAGCTTTAGAAGAAGATTTTGGATGTTTTCTTTCCTGGCAGAGTTTCTCCTTGCAAGATATGGTGGAAAAGCTTTTTGCTGAGTGTAGAGCGGCAAGACACGCAGAAGACGCAGATACGCAGCTCTCCGAAGCTAAGTGCCGGTCCCGGGCTTCTTTCGGCACAAACCGCTCTCAGGAGCTCCCTGCGCTCGCCACAATGCTCTGTGTGCGAAGAAGCCGCTTCTTCGCCTCCGGGAGAATCGGCGAGCGGCAGCTTCCCAAAGGCGAAGATGCAAGCTGCAGCACACAGGCACAGTGTGGGCAGCCTTCAGACTTAGAGAAAACAGTACTTTACCACTCTCCTGCCTTTTCCATGGTTATTCTATTGGAAAAGAACGAGTTTTGGACAACTACCTTTCATTCTTGCCAAACTCTTTGCAGACCCCCGTGCAAGCTTTAGAACAAGATTTTGGATGTTTTCTTTCCTGGCAGAGTTTCTCCTTGCAAGATATGGTGGAAAAGCTTTTGGCTGAGTGTAGAGCGGCAAGACACGCAGAAGACGCAGATACGCAGCTCTCCGAAGCTAAGTGCCGGTCCCGGGCTTCTTTCGGCACAAACCGCTCTCAGGAGCTCCCTGCGCTCGCCACAATGCTCTGTGTGCGAAGAAGCCGCTTCTTCGCCTCCGGGAGAATCGGCGAGCGGCAGCTTCCCAAAGGCGAAGATGCAAGCTGCAGCACACAGGCACAGTGTGGGCAGCCTTCAGACTTAGAGAAAACAGTACTTTACCACTCTCCTGCCTTTTCCATGGTTATTCTATTGGAAAAGAACGAGTTTTGGACAACTACCTTTCATTCTTGCCAAACTCTTTGCAGACCCCCGTGCAAGCTTTAGAACAAGATTTTGGATGTTTTCTTTCCTGGCAGAGTTTCTCCTTGCAAGATATGGTGGAAAAGCTTTTTGCTGAGTGTAGAGCGGCAAGACACGCAGAAGACGCAGATACGCAGCTCTCCGAAGCTAAGTGCCGGTCCCGGGCTTCTTTCGGCACAAACCGCTCTCAGGAGCTCCCTGCACTCGCCACAATGCTCTGTGTGCGAAGAAGCCGCTTCTTCGCCTCCGGGAGAATCGGCGAGCGGCAGCTTCCCAAAGGCGAAGATGCAAGCTGCAGCACGCAGGCACAGTGTGGGCAGCCTTCAGCCTTAGAGAAAACAGTACTTTACCACTCTCCTGCCTTTTCCATGGTTATTCTATTGGAAAAGAACGAGTTTTGGACAACTACCTTTCATTCTTGCCAAACGCTTTGCAGACCCCCGTGCAAGCTTTAGAACAAGATTTTGGATGTTTTCTTTCCTGGCAGAGTTTCTCCTTGCAAGATATGGTGGAAAAGCTTTTTGCTGAGTGTAGAGCGGCAAGACACGCAGAAGACGCAGATACGCAGCTCTCCGAAGCTAAGTGCCGGTCCCGGGCTTCTTTCGGCACAAACCGCTCTCAGGAGCTCCCTGCGCTCGCCACAATGCTCTGTGTGCGAAGAAGCCGCTTCTTCGCCTCCGGGAGAATCGGCGAGCGGCAGCTTCCCAAAGGCGAAGATGCAAGCTGCAGCACGCAGGCACAGTGTGGGCAGCCTTCAGACTTAGAGAAAACAGTACTTTACCACTCTCCTGCCTTTTCCATGGTTATTCTATTGGAAAAGAACGAGTTTTGGACAACTACCTTTCATTCTTGCCAAACTCTTTGCACACCCCCGTGCAAGCTTTAGAAGAAGATTTTGGATGTTTTCTTTCCTGGCAGAGTTTCTCCTTGCAAGATATGGTGGAAAAGCTTTTTGCTGAGTGTAGAGCGGCAAGACACGCAGAAGACGCAGATACGCAGCTCTCCGAAGCTAAGTGCCGGTCCCGGGCTTCTTTCGGCACAAACCGCTCTCAGGAGCTCCCTGCGCTCGCCACAATGCTCTGTGTGCGAAGAAGCCGCTTCTTCGCCTCCGGGAGAATCGGCGAGCGGCAGCTTCCCAAAGGCGAAGATGCAAGCTGCAGCACACAGGCACAGTGTGGGCAGCCTTCAGACTTAGAGAAAACAGTACTTTACCACTCTCCTGCCTTTTCCATGGTTATTCTATTGGAAAAGAACGAGTTTTGGACAACTACCTTTCATTCTTGCCAAACTCTTTGCAGACCCCCGTGCAAGCTTTAGAACAAGATTTTGGATGTTTTCTTTCCTGGCAGAGTTTCTCCTTGCAAGATATGGTGGAAAAGCTTTTTGCTGAGTGTAGAGCGGCAAGACACGCAGAAGACGCAGATACGCAGCTCTCCGAAGCTAAGTGCCGGTCCCGGGCTTCTTTCGGCACAAACCGCTCTCAGGAGCTCCCTGCGCTCGCCACAATGCTCTGTGTGCGAAGAAGCCGCTTCTTCGCCTCCGGGAGAATCGGCGAGCGGCAGCTTCCCAAAGGCGAAGATGCAAGCTGCAGCACACAGGCACAGTGTGGGCAGCCTTCAGACTTAGAGAAAACAGTACTTTACCACTCTCCTGCCTTTTCCATGGTTATTCTATTGGAAAAGAACGAGTTTTGGACAACTACCTTTCATTCTTGCCAAACTCTTTGCAGACCCCCGTGCAAGCTTTAGAACAAGATTTTGGATGTTTTCTTTCCTGGCAGAGTTTCTCCTTGCAAGATATGGTGGAAAAGCTTTTTGCTGAGTGTAGAGCGGCAAGACACGCAGAAGACGCAGATACGCAGCTCTCCGAAGCTAAGTGCCGGTCCCGGGCTTCTTTCGGCACAAACCGCTCTCAGGAGCTCCCTGCGCTCGCCACAATGCTCTGTGTGCGAAGAAGCCGCTTCTTCGCCTCCGGGAGAATCGGCGAGCGGCAGCTTCCCAAAGGCGAAGATGCAAGCTGCAGCACGCAGGCACAGTGTGGGCAGCCTTCAGACTTAGAGAAAACAGTACTTTACCACTCTCCTGCCTTTTCCATGGTTATTCTATTGGAAAAGAACGAGTTTTGGACAACTACCTTTCATTCTTGCCAAACTCTTTGCAGACCTCCGTGCAAGCTTTAGAAGAAGATTTTGGATGTTTTCTTTCCTGGCAGAGTTTCTCCTTGCAAGATATGGTGGAAAAGCTTTTTGCTGAGTGTAGAGCGGCAAGACACGCAGAAGACGCAGATACGCAGCTCTCCGAAGCTAAGTGCCGGTCCCGGGCTTCTTTCGGCACAAACCGCTCTCAGGAGCTCCCTGCGCTCGCCACAATGCTCTGTGTGCGAAGAAGCCGCTTCTTCGCCTCCGGGAGAATCGGCGAGCGGCAGCTTCCCAAAGGCGAAGATGCAAGCTGCAGCACACAGGCACAGTGTGGGCAGCCTTCAGACTTAGAGAAAACAGTACTTTACCACTCTCCTGCCTTTTCCATGGTTATTCTATTGGAAAAGAACGAGTTTTGGACAACTACCTTTCATTCTTGCCAAACTCTTTGCACACCCCCGTGCAAGCTTTAGAAGAAGATTTTGGATGTTTTCTTTCCTGGCAGAGTTTCTCCTTGCAAGATATGGTGGAAAAGCTTTTTGCTGAGTGTAGAGCGGCAAGACACGCAGAAGACGCAGATACGCAGCTCTCCGAAGCTAAGTGCCGGTCCCGGGCTTCTTTCGGCACAAACCGCTCTCAGGAGCTCCCTGCGCTCGCCACAATGCTCTGTGTGCGAAGAAGCCGCTTCTTTGCCTCCGGGAGAATCGGCGAGCGGCAGCTTCCCAAAGGCGAAGATGCAAGCTGCAGCACACAGGCACAGTGTGGGCAGCCTTCAGACTTAGAGAAAACAGTACTTTACCACTCTCCTGCCTTTTCCATGGTTATTCTATTGGAAAAGAACGAGTTTTGGACAACTACCTTTCATTCTTGCCAAACTCTTTGCAGACCCCCGTGCAAGCTTTAGAAGAAGATTTTGGATGTTTTCTTTCCTGGCAGAGTTTCTCCTTGCAAGATATGGTGGAAAAGCTTTTTGCTGAGTGTAGAGCGGCAAGACACGCAGAAGACGCAGATACGCAGCTCTCCGAAGCTAAGTGCCGGTCCCGGGCTTCTTTCGGCACAAACCGCTCTCAGGAGCTCCCTGCGCTCGCCACAATGCTCTGTGTGCGAAGAAGCCGCTTCTTCGCCTCCGGGAGAATCGGCGAGCGGCAGCTTCCCAAAGGCGAAGATGCAAGCTGCAGCACGCAGGCACAGTGTGGGCAGCCTTCAGCCTTAGAGAAAACAGTACTTTACCACTCTCCTGCCTTTTCCATGGTTATTCTATTGGAAAAGAACGAGTTTTGGACAACTACCTTTCATTCTTGCCAAACTCTTTGCAGACCCCCGTGCAAGCTTTAGAACAAGATTTTGGATGTTTTCTTTCCTGGCAGAGTTTCTCCTTGCAAGATATGGTGGAAAAGCTTTTTGCTGAGTGTAGAGCGGCAAGACACGCAGAAGACGCAGATACGCAGCTCTCCGAAGCTAAGTGCCGGTCCCGGGCTTCTTTCGGCACAAACCGCTCTCAGGAGCTCCCTGCGCTCGCCACAATGCTCTGTGTGCGAAGAAGCCGCTTCTTCGCCTCCGGGAGAATCGGCGAGCGGCAGCTTCCCAAAGGCGAAGATGCAAGCTGCAGCACGCAGGCACAGTGTGGGCAGCCTTCAGACTTAGAGAAAACAGTACTTTACCACTCTCCTGCCTTTTCCATGGTTATTCTATTGGAAAAGAACGAGTTTTGGACAACTACCTTTCATTCTTGCCAAACTCTTTGCAGACCTCCGTGCAAGCTTTAGAAGAAGATTTTGGATGTTTTCTTTCCTGGCAGAGTTTCTCTTTGCAAGATATGGTGGAAAAGCTTTTTGCTGAGTGTAGAGCGGCAAGACACGCAGAAGACGCAGATACGCAGCTCTCCGAAGCTAAGTGCCGGTCCCGGGCTTCTTTCGGCACAAACCGCTCTCAGGAGCTCCCTGCGCTCGCCACAATGCTCTGTGTGCGAAGAAGCCGCTTCTTCGCCTCCGGGAGAATCGGCGAGCGGCAGCTTCCCAAAGGCGAAGATGCAAGCTGCAGTACACAGGCACAGTGTGGGCAGCCTTCAGACTTAGAGAAAACAGTACTTTACCACTCTCCTGCCTTTTCCATGGTTATTCTATTGGAAAAGAACGAGTTTTGGACAACTACCTTTCATTCTTGCCAAACTCTTTGCAGACCCCCGTGCAAGCTTTAGAACAAGATTTTGGATGTTTTCTTTCCTGGCAGAGTTTCTCCTTGCAAGATATGGTGGAAAAGCTTTTTGCTGAGTGTAGAGCGGCAAGACACGCAGAAGACGCAGATACGCAGCTCTCCGAAGCTAAGTGCCGGTCCCGGGCTTCTTTCGGCACAAACCGCTCTCAGGAGCTCCCTGCGCTCGCCACAATGCTCTGTGTGCGAAGAAGCCGCTTCTTCGCCTCCGGGAGAATCGGCGAGCGGCAGCTTCCCAAAGGCGAAGATGCAAGCTGCAGCACACAGGCACAGTGTGGGCAGCCTTCAGACTTAGAGAAAACAGTACTTTACCACTCTCCTGCCTTTTCCATGGTTATTCTATTGGAAAAGAACGAGTTTTGGACAACTACCTTTCATTCTTGCCAAACTCTTTGCAGACCCCCGTGCAAGCTTTAGAAGAAGATTTTGGATGTTTTCTTTCCTGGCAGAGTTTCTCCTTGCAAGATATGGTGGAAAAGCTTTTTGCTGAGTGTAGAGCGGCAAGACACGCAGAAGACGCAGATACGCAGCTCTCCGAAGCTAAGTGCCGGTCCCGGGCTTCTTTCGGCACAAACCGCTCTCAGGAGCTCCCTGCGCTCGCCACAATGCTCTGTGTGCGAAGAAGCCGCTTCTTCGCCTCCGGGAGAATCGGCGAGCGGCAGCTTCCCAAAGGCGAAGATGCAAGCTGCAGCACACAGGCACAGTGTGGGCAGCCTTCAGACTTAGAGAAAACAGTACTTTACCACTCTCCTGCCTTTTCCATGGTTATTCTATTGGAAAAGAACGAGTTTTGGACAACTACCTTTCATTCTTGCCAAACTCTTTGCAGACCCCCGTGCAAGCTTTAGAACAAGATTTTGGATGTTTTCTTTCCTGGCAGAGTTTCTCCTTGCAAGATATGGTGGAAAAGCTTTTTCTGAGTGTAGAGCGGCAAGACACGCAGAAGACGCAGATACGCAGCTCTCCGAAGCTAAGTGCCGGTCCCGGGCTTCTTTCGGCACAAACCGCTCTCAGGAGCTCCCTGCGCTCGCCACAATGCTCTGTGTGCGAAGAAGCCGCTTCTTCGCCTCCGGGAGAATCGGCGAGCGGCAGCTTCCCAAAGGCGAAGATGCAAGCTGCAGCACGCAGGCACAGTGTGGGCAGCCTTCAGACTTAGAGAAAACAGTACTTTACCACTCTCCTGCCTTTTCCATGGTTATTCTATTGGAAAAGAACGAGTTTTGGACAACTACCTTTCATTCTTGCCAAACTCTTTGCAGACCCCCTTGCAAGCTTTAGAAGAAGATTTTGGATGTTTTCTTTCCTGGCAGAGTTTCTCCTTGCAAGATATGGTGGAAAAGCTTTTTGCTGAGTGTAGAGCGGCAAGACACGCAGAAGACGCAGATACGCAGCTCTCCGAAGCTAAGTGCCGGTCCCGGGCTTCTTTCGGCACAAACCGCTCTCAGGAGCTCCCTGCGCTCGCCACAATGCTCTGTGTGCGAAGAAGCCGCTTCTTCGCCTCCGGGAGAATCCGCGAGCGGCAGCTTCCCAAAGGCGAAGATGCAAGCTGCAGCACGCAGGCACAGTGTGGGCAGCCTTCAGACTTCGAGAAAACAGTACTTTACCACTCTCCTGCCTTTTCCATGGTTATTCTATTGGAAAAGAACGAGTTTTGGACAACTACCTTTCATTCTTGCCAAACTCTTTGCACACCCCCGTGCAAGCTTTAGAAGAAGATTTTGGATGTTTTCTTTCCTGGCAGAGTTTCTCCTTGCAAGATATGGTGGAAAAGCTTTTTGCTGAGTGTAGAGCGGCAAGACACGCAGAAGACGCAGATACGCAGCTCTCCGAAGCTAAGTGCCGGTCCCGGGCTTCTTTCGGCACAAACCGCTCTCAGGAGCTCCCTGCGCTCGCCACAATGCTCTGTGTGCGAAGAAGCCGCTTCTTCGCCTCCGGGAGAATCGGCGAGCGGCAGCTTCCCAAAGGCGAAGATGCAAGCTGCAGCACACAGGCACAGTGTGGGCAGCCTTCAGACTTAGAGAAAACAGTACTTTACCACTCTCCTGCCTTTTCCATGGTTATTCTATTGGAAAAGAACGAGTTTTGGACAACTACCTTTCATTCTTGCCAAACTCTTTGCAGACCCCCGTGCAAGCTTTAGAACAAGATTTTGGATGTTTTCTTTCCTGGCAGAGTTTCTCCTTGCAAGATATGGTGGAAAAGCTTTTGGCTGAGTGTAGAGCGGCAAGACACGCAGAAGACGCAGATACGCAGCTCTCCGAAGCTAAGTGCCGGTCCCGGGCTTCTTTCGGCACAAACCGCTCTCAGGAGCTCCCTGCGCTCGCCACAATGCTCTGTGTGCGAAGAAGCCGCTTCTTCGCCTCCGGGAGAATCGGCGAGCGGCAGCTTCCCAAAGGCGAAGATGCAAGCTGCAGCACACAGGCACAGTGTGGGCAGCCTTCAGACTTAGAGAAAACAGTACTTTACCACTCTCCTGCCTTTTCCATGGTTATTCTATTGGAAAAGAACGAGTTTTGGACAACTACCTTTCATTCTTGCCAAACTCTTTGCAGACCCCCGTGCAAGCTTTAGAACAAGATTTTGGATGTTTTCTTTCCTGGCAGAGTTTCTCCTTGCAAGATATGGTGGAAAAGCTTTTTGCTGAGTGTAGAGCGGCAAGACACGCAGAAGACGCAGATACGCAGCTCTCCGAAGCTAAGTGCCGGTCCCGGGCTTCTTTCGGCACAAACCGCTCTCAGGAGCTCCCTGCACTCGCCACAATGCTCTGTGTGCGAAGAAGCCGCTTCTTCGCCTCCGGGAGAATCGGCGAGCGGCAGCTTCCCAAAGGCGAAGATGCAAGCTGCAGCACGCAGGCACAGTGTGGGCAGCCTTCAGCCTTAGAGAAAACAGTACTTTACCACTCTCCTGCCTTTTCCATGGTTATTCTATTGGAAAAGAACGAGTTTTGGACAACTACCTTTCATTCTTGCCAAACGCTTTGCAGACCCCCGTGCAAGCTTTAGAACAAGATTTTGGATGTTTTCTTTCCTGGCAGAGTTTCTCCTTGCAAGATATGGTGGAAAAGCTTTTTGCTGAGTGTAGAGCGGCAAGACACGCAGAAGACGCAGATACGCAGCTCTCCGAAGCTAAGTGCCGGTCCCGGGCTTCTTTCGGCACAAACCGCTCTCAGGAGCTCCCTGCGCTCGCCACAATGCTCTGTGTGCGAAGAAGCCGCTTCTTCGCCTCCGGGAGAATCGGCGAGCGGCAGCTTCCCAAAGGCGAAGATGCAAGCTGCAGCACACAGGCACAGTGTGGGCAGCCTTCAGACTTAGAGAAAACAGTACTTTACCACTCTCCTGCCTTTTCCATGGTTATTCTATTGGAAAAGAACGAGTTTTGGACAACTACCTTTCATTCTTGCCAAACTCTTTGCAGACCCCCGTGCAAGCTTTAGAACAAGATTTTGGATGTTTTCTTTCCTGGCAGAGTTTCTCCTTGCAAGATATGGTGGAAAAGCTTTTTGCTGAGTGTAGAGCGGCAAGACACGCAGAAGACGCAGATACGCAGCTCTCCGAAGCTAAGTGCCGGTCCCGGGCTTCTTTCGGCACAAACCGCTCTCAGGAGCTCCCTGCGCTCGCCACAATGCTCTGTGTGCGAAGAAGCCGCTTCTTCGCCTCCGGGAGAATCGGCGAGCGGCAGCTTCCCAAAGGCGAAGATGCAAGCTGCAGCACACAGGCACAGTGTGGGCAGCCTTCAGACTTAGAGAAAACAGTACTTTACCACTCTCCTGCCTTTTCCATGGTTATTCTATTGGAAAAGAACGAGTTTTGGACAACTACCTTTCATTCTTGCCAAACTCTTTGCAGACCCCCGTGCAAGCTTTAGAACAAGATTTTGGATGTTTTCTTTCCTGGCAGAGTTTCTCCTTGCAAGATATGGTGGAAAAGCTTTTTGCTGAGTGTAGAGCGGCAAGACACGCAGAAGACGCAGATACGCAGCTCTCCGAAGCTAAGTGCCGGTCCCGGGCTTCTTTCGGCACAAACCGCTCTCAGGAGCTCCCTGCGCTCGCCACAATGCTCTGTGTGCGAAGAAGCCGCTTCTTCGCCTCCGGGAGAATCGGCGAGCGGCAGCTTCCCAAAGGCGAAGATGCAAGCTGCAGCACGCAGGCACAGTGTGGGCAGCCTTCAGACTTAGAGAAAACAGTACTTTACCACTCTCCTGCCTTTTCCATGGTTATTCTATTGGAAAAGAACGAGTTTTGGACAACTACCTTTCATTCTTGCCAAACTCTTTGCAGACCTCCGTGCAAGCTTTAGAAGAAGATTTTGGATGTTTTCTTTCCTGGCAGAGTTTCTCCTTGCAAGATATGGTGGAAAAGCTTTTTGCTGAGTGTAGAGCGGCAAGACACGCAGAAGACGCAGATACGCAGCTCTCCGAAGCTAAGTGCCGGTCCCGGGCTTCTTTCGGCACAAACCGCTCTCAGGAGCTCCCTGCGCTCGCCACAATGCTCTGTGTGCGAAGAAGCCGCTTCTTCGCCTCCGGGAGAATCGGCGAGCGGCAGCTTCCCAAAGGCGAAGATGCAAGCTGCAGCACACAGGCACAGTGTGGGCAGCCTTCAGACTTAGAGAAAACAGTACTTTACCACTCTCCTGCCTTTTCCATGGTTATTCTATTGGAAAAGAACGAGTTTTGGACAACTACCTTTCATTCTTGCCAAACTCTTTGCACACCCCCGTGCAAGCTTTAGAACAAGATTTTGGATGTTTTCTTTCCTGGCAGAGTTTCTCCTTGCAAGATATGGTGGAAAAGCTTTTTGCTGAGTGTAGAGCGGCAAGACACGCAGAAGACGCAGATACGCAGCTCTCCGAAGCTAAGTGCCGGTCCCGGGCTTCTTTCGGCACAAACCGCTCTCAGGAGCTCCCTGCGCTCGCCA
The DNA here is from genome assembly GCF_037042795.1 of Molothrus aeneus. Taxonomy (NCBI): domain Eukaryota; kingdom Metazoa; phylum Chordata; class Aves; order Passeriformes; family Icteridae; genus Molothrus; species Molothrus aeneus. The sequence continues at coordinate 189,500 of NW_027098851.1, forward strand.
CAATGCTCTGTGTGCGAAGAAGCCGCTTCTTCGCCTCCGGGAGAATCGGCGAGCGGCAGCTTCCCAAAGGCGAAGATGCAAGCTGCAGCACACAGGCACAGTGTGGGCAGCCTTCAGACTTAGAGAAAACAGTACTTTACCACTCTCCTGCCTTTTCCATGGTTATTCTATTGGAAAAGAACGAGTTTTGGACAACTACCTTTCATTCTTGCCAAACTCTTTGCAGACCCCCGTGCAAGCTTTAGAACAAGATTTTGGATGTTTTCTTTCCTGGCAGAGTTTCTCCTTGCAAGATATGGTGGAAAAGCTTTTTGCTGAGTGTAGAGCGGCAAGACACGCAGAAGACGCAGATACGCAGCTCTCCGAAGCTAAGTGCCGGTCCCGGGCTTCTTTCGGCACAAACCGCTCTCAGGAGCTCCCTGCGCTCGCCACAATGCTCTGTGTGCGAAGAAGCCGCTTCTTCGCCTCCTGGAGAATCGGCGAGCGGCAGCTTCCCAAAGGCGAAGATGCAAGCTGCAGCACACAGGCACAGTGTGGGCAGCCTTCAGACTTAGAGAAAACAGTACTTTACCACTCTCCTGCCTTTTCCATGGTTATTCTATTGGAAAAGAACGAGTTTTGGACAACTACCTTTCATTCTTGCCAAACTCTTTGCAGACCCCCGTGCAAGCTTTAGAAGAAGATTTTGGATGTTTTCTTTCCTGGCAGAGTTTCTCCTTGCAAGATATGGTGGAAAAGCTTTTTGCTGAGTGTAGAGCGGCAAGACACGCAGAAGACGCAGATACGCAGCTCTCCGAAGCTAAGTGCCGGTCCCGGGCTTCTTTCGGCACAAACCGCTCTCAGGAGCTCCCTGCGCTCGCCACAATGCTCTGTGTGCGAAGAAGCCGCTTCTTCGCCTCCGGGAGAATCGGCGAGCGGCAGCTTCCCAAAGGCGAAGATGCAAGCTGCAGCACACAGGCACAGTGTGGGCAGCCTTCAGACTTAGAGAAAACAGTACTTTACCACTCTCCTGCCTTTTCCATGGTTATTCTATTGGAAAAGAACGAGTTTTGGACAACTACCTTTCATTCTTGCCAAACTCTTTGCAGACCCCCGTGCAAGCTTTAGAAGAAGATTTTGGATGTTTTCTTTCCTGGCAGAGTTTCTCCTTGCAAGATATGGTGGAAAAGCTTTTTGCTGAGTGTAGAGCGGCAAGACACGCAGAAGACGCAGATACGCAGCTCTCCGAAGCTAAGTGCCGGTCCCGGGCTTCTTTCGGCACAAACCGCTCTCAGGAGCTCCCTGCGCTCGCCACAATGCTCTGTGTGCGAAGAAGCCGCTTCTTCGCCTCCGGGAGAATCGGCGAGCGGCAGCTTCCCAAAGGCGAAGATGCAAGCTGCAGCACGCAGGCACAGTGTGGGCAGCCTTCAGACTTAGAGAAAACAGTACTTTACCACTCTCCTGCCTTTTCCATGGTTATTCTATTGGAAAAGAACGAGTTTTGGACAACTACCTTTCATTCTTGCCAAACTCTTTGCAGACCCCCGTGCAAGCTTTAGAACAAGATTTTGGATGTTTTCTTTCCTGGCAGAGTTTCTCCTTGCAAGATATGGTGGAAAAGCTTTTT